>NC_034186.2:77140859-77314760 GCF_002021735.2 Oncorhynchus kisutch
GGGGGACTCACAGAGAGAGGGCAGAGAGAGAGGCGGGGGGGACTCATAGAGAGAGGGGAGAGAGAGGTGGGGGACTCATAGAGAGAGGGGAGAGAGAGGCAGGGGACTCATAGAGAGAGGGCAGAGAGAGGCGGAGGACTCATAGAGAGAGGGGAGAGAAAGGCAGGGGACTCATAGAGGGAGGGCAGAGAGAGGCAGGGGACTCATAGAGAGAGGTGAGAGAGAGGCGGGGGGACTCATAGAGAGAGGTGAGAGAGAGGCAGGGGACTCATAGAGAGAGGGGAGAGAGAGGCAGGGGACTCATAGAGGGAGGGGAGAGAGAGGCAGGGGACTCATAGAGGGAGGGCAGAGAGTGGCAGGGGACTCATAGAGAGAGGTGAGAGAGTGGCAGGGGACTCATAGAGGGAGGTGAGAGAGAGGCAGGGGACTCATAGAGGGAGGGCAGAGAGCGGCAGGGGACTCATAGAGGGAGGGCAGAGAGAGGCAGGGGACTCATAGAGGGAGGGGAGAGAGTGGCGGGGGACTCATAGAGGGAGGGGGAGAGAGAGGCAGGGGACTCACAGACAAAGGGGAGAGAGAGGCAGGGGACTCATAGAGAGAGGTGAGAGAGAGGCAGGGGACTCACAGACAAAGGGGAGAGAGAGGCAGGGGACTCATAGAGGGAGGTGAGAGAGTGGCGGGGGACTCATAGAGGGAGGGCAGAGAGCGGCAGGGGACTCATAGAGGGAGGGCAGAGAGAGGCAGGGGACTCATAGAGGGAGGGGAGAGAGTGGCGGGGGACTCATAGAGGGAGGGGAGAGAGAGGCAGGGGACTCACAGACAAAGGGGAGAGAGAGGCAGGGGACTCATAGAGGGAGGTGAGAGAGAGGCAGGGGACTCATAGAGGGAGGGCAGAGAGTGGCGGGGGACTCATAAGCATAGTCCCCAATCACCAATCACCACACTCCCACCAGAATCAATCCTTTCTGATTCGGCCAACCATTTTAGCTGCGGGCTGCTCTGAATGGGGCCTTGAATTCCAGCTGGAATTACTGTCTACTTATATAATGTCTATGGTGTGAATGGGGAAACTTTTTGGACTCTGTAGAGCGCTTAACACACATTAGAATAACACATCTTTCCCCTCTGAGCAGTCAGGAATACAGGGAGTCTTCAGAAGGGGATGTTTATGCTGCTGTATAAACCAGGCCTCTGTGTCTGTGTGTGTTTATGCTGCTGTATAAACCAGGATACTCTTCTCACGCACCATATTGGTTGAAAAATAGTTACCGGCAGTATAATAGGCCTGTAGTATTTTATGGTATCATTTATGTGTCCAGTAATAGTATTAGTTGGTGACCTGCTTGAATGTTCACACCTACATGTTTATGTTCTAAGTCTCACTGCTGTTGTTTAGAGGCACAGCCAGAAGAGGACTGGCCACCCCACATAGCCTGGTTCCTCTCTAGGTTTCTTCCTAGGTATTGGCCTTTCTAGGGAGTTTTTCCTAGCCACCGTGCTTCTACACCTGCATTGCTTGCTGTTTGGGGTTTTAGGCTGGGTTTCTGTACAGCACTTTGAGATATCAGCTGATGTACGAAGGGCTATATAAATAAATTTGATTTGATTTGATTTGTTGTTTGTCTGTTCAGAAACCCCACATCAACAGCTACTCAGACCACGGCCACAAGCCTGATGTCATCAAAGGAAACATAGAGTTTAACAACATCCATTTCACCTACCCCTCACGACCCAGCGTCAAAGTATGTGCTGCCTTCTTTACGTGTGTGTTGATGTCCAGTAGATGTTTGTAGATGTTAAACGGTGTGTCTCTTTGTAGGTGTTGAATGGAATGTCTCTGAGCGTGCGTAGTGGCCAGACCATAGCTCTGGTAGGCAGTAGTGGCTGTGGGAAAAGCACCACCGTTCAGCTGCTGCAGCGGTTCTATGATCCACAAGATGGATCAGTGAGTATCATGGAACACACACACACACACACACACACACACACACACACAGTATCTGTTCTGTAACTATGCCCTCTGTGTTCTGTAGGTGTGTGTAGATGGTCATGACGTGCGCTCCCTGAACGTGCGCTTCCTGAGAGAGATGATTGGCGTTGTCAGTCAGGAGCCCATCCTGTTTGCTACCACCATCGCTGAGAACATCCGCTACGGACGACCTGACGTCACACATCAGGAGATAGAACAGGCTGCTAGGGAGGCCAACGCCTACGACTTCATCATGACACTACCTGATGTATGTTACTGTGTCTGTCTGTGTATGTTACTGTGTCTGTCTGTCTGTCTGTGTCTGTCTGTGTCTGTCTGTGGTGTGTGTGTGTCTGTCTGTCTGTGAGTGTGGTGTGAGTGTCTGTCTGTGTGTGTGTGTCTGTCTGTCCGTGAGTGTGGTTTGTTTGTGTGTGTGTGTAGTAGTAGAAGTAGTAGTAGTAGTAGTAGTAGTAGTAGTAGTAGTAGTAGTAGTAGTAGTAGTAGTGGTAGTACTATAACTAATGCTAGATAATGATTGATTACAGTATATTGATAATGTTGTTTCTGTTGAGCAGAAGTTTGAGACTCTAGTTGGAGACAGAGGAACCCAGATGAGTGGAGGACAGAAACAGAGGATCGCTATCGCACGCGCTCTCGTACGCAACCCCAAGATCCTCTTGTTGGATGAGGCTACCTCAGCCCTCGACGCCGAGAGTGAGACCATCGTACAGGCTGCTTTGGACAAGGTAGAGGACACACAGACAGACAGACAGACACACACACACATGCACCCTTTGCACCAGTTTATCAACATCTACTAAACATGGCTATGCCCCTCTCTTCCCTCCCCCTTCCCCCTCCTCCCTCCCTCCCCCTCCAGGTGAGACAGGGTCGTACTACCATCGTGGTGGCCCATCGTCTGTCTACTATCCGTAATGCTGATGTCATCGCAGGCTTCCAGAAGGGAGAGATTGTAGAGCTGGGCACACACAGCCAACTGATGGAAAAAGAAGGAGTCTACCACACACTGGTCACCATGCAGGTAACACACACACACACCCTCTTCACACATCTTGCATCTACGTCACCATTTAGGTAACAGCGTTATCAAAACAGTGTCACACACACGCTACATAACAAACAAATACACACATTTGACTCTATATTCTATTCTGTTGTGTTCTTCCAGACGTTTAAGAGTCCTGAGGAGGGCAAGGAGGCTGTGGAGGAGCAGGTTCTGGAGGAGAAGAGTCCGTCAGTGACGCCGTTCTCAGAGACCACCCTCATCAGGAGGAAATCTACCAAGGGATCGTCCTTCATCGGCTCAGAGAAAGGAGACAAGGACAAGACTGAAGTGGAAGAAGAGGTAAGGCTATGCAGCTAAAGGTACTAACTAGAAGGGATATTCCCATTTTAATCCAGGATCAGTGGTGGACACACTGTGGGACATAATTGGTGTACCATTGGGAATGTTTCTGGTGATTTCCCTCTCTCTTCTCTCTGGTCTTCTCTCTCTCCTTCCTTTCTCTCTTCTCTCCTTCCTTTCTCTGTCTTCTCTCTCTCTTTCTCTCTCCTTCCTTTCTTTCTCTATCTTCTCTCTCTCTCCTTCCTCTCACTCTCTTTCTCTCTCTCTTCTCTCTCCTTCCTTTCTCTCTTCTTCCTCTCTCTCTGTCTTCTCTATCTCCCCAGGATGAGGAGATTCCTCCTGTGTCGTTTCTGAAGGTGTTGAAGCTGAACCTTCCTGAGTGGCCCTATATGGTGGTTGGTGTGATCTGTGCCACTATCAACGGGGGCATGCAGCCTTTCTTCGCTGTCATCTTCTCTAAAATCATCGCTGTATGTTAAATATCAGTTAATACCAGATATCATCATTCTATGTTTACTCATTTATTTCAGTTTATTCATCTTCTCATTACTGAAAGTTGAATTAGTCATATTCCATCAAATAGCATCACCTCAGATGATCATGTTTGTGTTGTTGTCATGTTTCAGGTGTTTGCAGAGCAAGACCAGGAACTAGTTAGACAACGCTCCTCGTTCTACTCTATCATGTTCGCCCTCATTGGAGTCGTCTCCTTCATAACCATGTTCCTGCAGGTACGCACACACCTCACCTAATGAAAAATAATATGACGAATGAGCGACAGAATGTGGGAGGGGCTTAGGTTTGTATCTATCCTACAGCAGGTCAGTGGTCCCTAATGTATTTCTATTGATCGACAGCATCTTGAAATTTTACTTACTATGACTGTGATACGTGGTTGTCTTCTCTCCAGGGATTCTGTTTTGGGAAGGCCGGGGAGATTCTGACCATGAAGCTGAGACTGATGGCCTTTAAAGCCATGATGAGACAGGCAAGACAGTTTATTTAGTCTTATAGAGTGTTTAATAAATGTGTTTATTTAGGTTTATAGAGTGTTTAATAAATGTGTTTATTTAGGTTTATAGAGTGTTTAATAAATGTGTTTATTTAGGTTTATAGAGTGTTTAATAAATGTGTTTATTTAGGTTTATAGAGTGTTTAATAAAGGTGTTTATTTAGGTTTATAGAGTGTTTAATAAATGTGTTTATTTAGGTTTATAGAGTGTTTAATAAATGTGTTTATTTAGGTTTATAGAGTGTTTAATAAAGGTGTTTATTTAGGTTTATAGAGTGTTTAATAAAGGTGTTTATTTAGGCCTATATAGTGTTTAATAAAGGTGTTTATTTAGGCCTATATAGTGTTTAATAAAGGTGTTTATTTAGGTTTATAGAGTGTTTAATAAAGGTGTTTATTTAGGCCTATATAGTGTTTAATAAAGGTGAGACTGTTTATTTAGTCTTATATAGGTTATAGGGCTTATGGAGTGTTTATAAAGGCTCAAATAGGTTATAGAGACAATTTGAACATGTAACACTCTTCGTTCTCCTGTAGGAGTTGGGGTGGTATGACAGTCACAAGAACAGTGTTGGAGCTCTCACCACTAGACTGGCTACAGACGCAGCACAAGTACAGGGGGTAAGTAGTAAGTACACACATGAACACACAACACATACACACACTAACCCTCTCTCCCTCCCTCTCCAGGCTACAGGAGTGCGCTTGGCCACTCTGGCCCAGAACGTGGCTAACCTGGGCACCAGTCTGATCATCTCGTTTGTGTACGGGTGGCAGCTGACTCTTCTCATCCTGTGTGTGGTACCTGTCATGGCTGTAGCTGGAGGCATACAGATGAAGATGCTCTCTGGTCACGCTGTCAAAGACAAGAAAGAGCTAGAACAGGCTGGCAAGGTACACAACCACTCACACACACAGTCTTATTCACTCTCTTCATAGCTCCCAAAATTTGCAACAGTGAATATCTATATGTTCTTCTCTCGAGTCTAACCAGTGTGTGTGTGTGTCAGATTGCCACAGAGGCCATAGAGAACATCCGTACGGTGGCATCTCTCACCAGAGAGCAGAAGTTTGAGTCTCTGTACCAGGAGAACCTCATAGTGCCTTACAAGTACGTGTGCTACCAAGTTTACAATTTCCATTATAAAAAGTCCTAGTCATTGCTGTGTTTTTAATGTGTCAACAGTGTCAGTCTTGTAAATGTACTATATTACTTTTGTTTATGTAATCACCCCTCTCTTTAATCTCTCTCTCTCTCTTCCTCTGTAGGAACTCTCAGAAGAAGGCCCATGTGTATGGCATCACATTCTCCTTCTCTCAGGCCATGATCTACTTTGCCTATGCAGGCTGCTTCCGCTTCGGAGCCTGGCTCATAGAGGAAGGCATCATGACCTTTGAAAATGTCTTCCTGTGAGTACAGCAGCTACCTTTGATTGGGTTACTTCAGTCGTGTGTCCATGTTCACAACTGTCCTTATAGCCTTTTCCTATGTGACTATAAGGCCATGTTGGAACGACTCAATTGCTTTCCTAATATGGGTTCTTGGTGGACACAGGAACAGTAGTGTGTCGATTTGTGTATACATTGTACAATACAGCTCAGGTACAGTAGTGGAGGATGTGTGTGTACATTGTACAGCTCAGGTATAGTAGAACACACCCCAGCCTAGCTCATCTAGGCCTGACAGGAATGTCCAGTATTACAGTGGTCAAAGGTGGTTGTGGTTAATCATTACCTAACTGGGAAGTGTGTTGGAGGTCAACGCTGATCTAGGGACTCATCACCGTAGCAACAATGGCCATATAGCCATGACATGTCTAACATGTGATCCATAGAAATGGATGTTATAGAGTAGATAACACGACTAAAGGCTTAGATAACATTTTATTTGAAAAGGTGTACATAAGGCAGTCATGACACTGTCATAACAGCAACATAATGTCTGGCATAAACAGATGTTACTATTGTCATTAAAGCGGCAATATGCAACTTTTTTGCCGACCCAACCAGATCTGTCATTCTCATTGAAAGCAAGTCTAAGAAGCGGTAGGTATGTTCTATTTCCTCTATTTCTATGCATTCATTTTTTTAAAGTGTAGTTTTTGCGTCTTTTACTTTCGTTTTTTTTTACACCAGCTTCAAACACCTGAAAATACCATATTTTGGGTTATTGAAAATATATTTCACAGCGGTTTAGATCGTACAATGATTCTCTTCTGCTTGTTTTGTCACATAAACTAAAATTAGACAAACCAGGAAATGGCAGAGCATTTCCTACATATTGCACCTTTAAGTGTCATGCGGTTGTATTGTCACTTTCAATGTGAAGTTCAAATTTCTCTGGCATGACTTCAAGATAATTTAAGTTTAACCTAAATTAGACTTTAGCGAGCTTGATACAATAGAATCCGAGCTTGATACAATAGAATCCGAGCTTGATACACTGTTTTAGCATTTGTGACGCAAAACCAATGCTAATTATTTCGTGCTTCATGTCCAAATCATAGCATCTTAAATTGATTGTGTAACTCGATGCAGTTATTTATCGCTTTTCATTACAGTGTTATCTCAAAGCTCTACATGGGCAAATAATTTGAATCAAGGCAGGAAATAGCAAAAGTAGGCTAGGTGCTGAAATACTTTTCAGATTAGGACTATGAGAAATAGTCTGTAGAAATGTGTTTTAAAGTCTCCAATTGATGTAGCGGCTCTCAGATGGTCAGGGAGAGCATTCCATAGGCAAGGGGCAACGGAGCAGAAGACTCAGTCCCCCATAGTACAGAGACGTGCCCTGGGGACTTGAAGGGGTGATTTGGACATTGATTTGAACATGAAGCTCGTAAATATAATATCGGTAACATTGACTTGCTTTGGATTTGTGCCACGAATGCTAAAATGTTACCATTTGGAAACAGTGGCCGGGTAAACAAAACCAAAGCAGCCCATAGACTGCTTACAGGGTAAGGAAACCAATATGTCATTCTCGCTGTCTCGCTCTCCAGGGTGATCTCTGCAGTGTGAACTATCTCTTTAAGATACATTATATATACACTGCTCAAAAAAATTAAGGGAACACTTAAACAACACAATGTAACTCCAAGTCAATCACACTTCTGTGAAGTCAAACTGTCCACTTAGGAAGCAACACTGATTGACAATAAATTTCACATGCTGTTGTGCAAATGGAATAGACAACAGGTGGAAATTATAGGCAATTAGCAAGACACCCCCAATAAAGGAGTGGTTCTGCAGGTGGTGACCACAGACCACTTCTCAGTTCCTATGCTTCCTGGCTGATGTTTTGGTCACTTTTGAATGCTGGCAGTGCTTTCACTCTAGTGGTAGCATGATACGGAGTCTACAACTCACACAAGTGGCTCAGGTAGTGCAGCTCATCCAGGATGGCACATCAATGTGAGCTGTGGCAAGAAGGTTTGCTGTGTCTGTCAGCGTAGTGTCCAGAGCATGGAGGCGCTACCAGGAGACAGGCCAGTACATCAGGAGACGTGGAGGAGGCCGTAGGAGGGCAACAACCCAGCAGCAGGACCGCTACCTCCGCCTTTGTACAAGGAGGAGCAGGAGGAGCACTGCCAGAGCCCTGCAAAATTACCTCCAGCAGGCCACAAATGTGCATGTGTCTGCTCAAACGGTCAGAAACAGACTCCATGAGGGTGGTATGAGGGCCCGACGTCCACAGGTGGGGGTTGTGCTTACAGCCCAACACCGTGCAGGACGTTTGGCATTTGCCAGAGAACACCAAGATTGGCAAATTCGCCACTGGCGCCCTGTGCTCTTCACAGATGAAAGCAGGTTCACACTGAGCACATGTGACAGACGTGACAGAGTCTGGAGACGCCATGGAGAACGTTCTGCTGCCTGCAACATCCTCCAGCATGACCAGTTTGGTGGTGGGTCAGTCATGGTGTGGGGTGGCATTTCTTTGGGGGGCCGCACAGCCCTCCATGTGCTCGCCAGAGGTAGCCTGACTGCCATTAGGTACCGAGATGAGATCCTCAGACCCCTTGTGAGACCATATGCTGGTGCGGTTGGCCCTGGGTTCCTCCTAATGCAAGACAATGCTAGACCTCATGTGGCTGGAGTGTGTCAGCAGTTCCTGCAAGAGGAAGGCATTGATGCTATGGACTCATGTCTCGCTCCATCCACCAACAGACCACAGACTGTCCAGGAGTTGGCTATCCAGGAGTTGGCGGATGCTTTAGTCCAGGTCTGGGAGGAGATCCCTCAGAAGACCATTCACCACCTCATCAGGAACATGCCCAGGCGTTGTAGGGAGGTCATACAGGCACATGGAGCCCACACACACTACTGAGCCTCATTTTGACTTGTTTTAAGGACATTACATCAAAGTTGGATCAGCCTGTAGTGTGGTTTTCCACTTTAATTTTGAGTGTGACTCCAAATCCAGACCTCCATGGGTTGATAAATTTGATTGCCATTGATAATTTTTGTGTGATTTTGTTGTCAACACATTCAACTATGTAAAGAAAAAAGTATTTAATAAGAATATTTCATTCATTCAGATCTAGGAGGTGTTATTTTAGTGTTCCCTTAATTCTTTGGAGCAGTGTACAAAAGTATGTGGACACCCCTTCAAATGAGTGGATTTGGCTATTTTAGCCACACCCATTGCTGACAGGTTTATAAAATCGAGCACAAACCATGCATTCTCAATAGAAAAACATTGGCTGTAGAACGGCCTTACTGAAAAGCTCAGTGACTTTCAACATGGCACCGTCATAGGAGGCCATCTTTCCAACAAGTCAGTTCGTCAAATTTCTGCCCTGCTAGAGCTGCCCCAGTCAACTGTAAGTGCTGTTATTGTAAAGTGGAAACGTTTAGGAGCAACAACGGCTCTGCTGCGAAGTGGTAGGCCACACAAGCTCACAGAATGGAACCGCCGAGTGGAACCGCAAAATCGTTTGTCCTCGGTTGCAACCCTCACTACCGAGTTCCAAACTGCCTCTGGAAGCAACGTCAGCACAATAACTGTTCGTCGGGAGCTTCATGAAATGGGTTTCCATAGCTGAGCAGCCGCACACAAGCCTAAGATCACCATGCACAATGCCAAGCGTCGGCTGGAGTGGTGTAAAGCTCGCCACCATTGGACTCTGGAGCAGTGGAAAATCGTTCTCTGGAGTGATGAATCACGCTTCACCATCTGGCAGTCTGGGTTTGGCAGATGCCAGGAGAATGCTACCTGCCCAAATGCATAGTGCCAACTGTAAGGTTTGGTGGAGGAGGAGTAATGGCCTGGAGCTGTTTTTCATGGTTCGGGCTAGGCCCCTTAGTTCCAGTGAAGGGAAATCTTAACACTACAGCATACAATGACATTCTAGAAGATTCTTCCAACTTTGTGGCAACAGTTTGAGGAAGGCCCTTTCCTGTTTCAGCATGACAATGCCCCCGTGCACAAATTGAGGTCCATACAGAAATGGTTGGTCGAGAACAGTGTGGAGGAACTTCACTGGCCTGCACAGAGCCCTGACCTCAACCCCATCGAACACCTATGGGATGAATTGGAACGCCATTGGGTCATGTGATGGTTACAAACTAAAAAAACTTATTTGGCACTATATAGAACCATTTGTTTTTAGTGTATAACCTGTTCTCTGCCTCGCTCTCTCTCCAGGGTGATCTCTGCAGTATGAACTATCCCTTTAAGATGCATGTTAGATAGATCGTAACCTGTTCTCTGTCTCTCTCTCTCTCCAGGGTGATCTCTGCAGCATGAACTATCCCTTTAAGATAGATCATAACCTGTTCTCTGTCTCTCTCTCTCTCCAGGGTGATCTCTGCAGTATGAACTATCCCTTTAAGATACATGTTAGATAGATCATAACCTGTTCTCTGTCTCTCTCTCTCCAGGGTGATCTCTGCAGTATGAACTATCCCTTTAAGATACATGTTAGATAGATCGTAACTTGTTCTCTCTGTCTCTCTCTCTCTCTCCAGGGTGATCTCTGCAGTATGAACTATCCCTTTAAGATACATGTTAGATAGATCATAACTTGTTCTCTCTGTCTCTCTCTCTCTCTCCAGGGTGATCTCTGAGGTATGAACTATCCCTTTAAGATACATGTTAGATAGATCGTAACTTGTTCTCTCTGTCTCTCTCTCTCTCTCCAGGGTGATCTCTGAGGTATGAACTATCCCTTTAAGATACATGTTAGATAGATCATAACCTGTTCTCTGTCTCTCTCTCTCCAGGGTGATCTCTGCAGTGCTGTACGGAGCCATGGCAGTTGGAGAGGCCAACTCCTTCACGCCTAACTATGCCAAAGCCAAGATATCAGCATCTCACCTCATGTTCCTTATCAACAGAAAACCTGCCATAGACAACTGCTCACAGGAGGGAGAAACACCGGTACACACACACACACACACACACACACACACACACACACACACACACACACACACACACACACACACACACACACACACACACACACACACACACACACACACACACACACACACACACACACACACACACACACACACACACACACACACACCACACCACACCACATCACATCACACCCAGTGGCTATCACAGTGGAGAGTTGTGGAGTGATTGTATAGTACATGCCAGGAGATTATTTCATGAAAGGATGTTCTTCTGCCTCCCTCTCTTCCCTCCAGGACCACTTTGATGGTAACGTACGTTTCCAGGGGGTGAGGTTCAACTACCCGTCCCGTCCAGACCTTGCTGTCCTGCAGGGACTGGAGCTGAAGGTGCAGAAGGGCCAGACTCTAGCCCTGGTGGGCAGCAGTGGCTGTGGGAAGAGTACGACCATACAATTACTGGAGAGGTTCTACGACCCACTACAGGGCACAGTGGTGAGTACACAAACACACACACGTTATGTTCTTCTATCCTCGTGGGGACCTAAAATTAATTTCCATTCAAAACCGTATTTTCCCTAACTCCTAACCCTTACCATAATCCGAACCCGAACCTAACTCCTAACACTAATTGTAACCCTAAACCTAACCCCTAAACTTAAAATAGCCTTTATCCTGATGGGGATGTGGGAAATGTCCCATGAGGGAGAATTTTTGTTTTACTATCCTTATGGGGACTTTTGGGCATTTTAGGTACCCACAAGGATAAAAGACCCAACCTACACACACGCACAAACGTTTTTACACACGTGTATACACACATTGATTATTAAAGCTATATGTACTGTATGTTTAATGACCACTGTCACCAGTCAGACAGTGAGATATTTGCTGGAATTTTTACATGCAAAAATACATGAAAACATAGAGCCCTCATGTGTCTCCATGTATGACTGTGTAGATATTCTCCTACTGAAACACGGTTCTATAATTACTGATTGACAGGCCAGGATGTTGACACTGTTGCTTCATAACGCTCTACTATACTGGCTCTACTGTACTGAGACCTTGTGGGTTATGATCCTGTTCAAAGTGCAGTTGTGTGTTCATGTGGAGATTATTGCCCTGCTAAGGCCACTGATAAAATGACAAACACTAGAGGATTATCCAACTTTGATGTTAACTCTTCCTCCTGCTCTTCTTCCTCAGATGTTGGACAACAGTGATGCTAAGAAGCTGAACATCCATTGGCTGAGGGCCCAGATGGGCATCGTATCCCAGGAGCCAGTGCTGTTTGACTGTAGTCTGGCAGAGAACATCGCCTACGGAGACAACACACGCAAAGTTACCATGGAGGAGATCCAGAGTGCTGCTAAAGCTGCCAACATACACAGCTTCATAGACGACCTGCCTCAGGTACACACTAATACTACTACTGTCACCACTACTACTACTACCACCAATACTACTACTGTCACCACTACTACTACTACTGTCACCACTAATACTACTACTGTCACTACTACTACTACTACTACCACCAATACTACTACTGTCACCACTACTACTATTACCATCAATACTACTACTGTCACCACTAATACTACTACTGTCACCACTACTACTACTACCACCAATACTACTACTGTCACCCTAATACTACTACTGTCACCACTAATACTACTACTGTCACCACTACTACTACTACCACCAATACTACTACTGTCACCACTACTACTATTACCATCAATACTACTACTGTCACCACTACTACTACTACTACAACCACCAATACTACTACTGTCACCACTACTACTACTACTGTCACCAATACTACTACTACTACCACCAATACTACTACTGTCACCAAAACTACTATTACCACCAATACTACTACTGTCACCACTAATACTACTACTGTCACCACTACTACTACTACTGTCACCACTAATACTACTACTGTCACTACTACTACTACTACCACCAATACTACTACTGTCACCACTACTACTATTACCATCAATACTACTACTGTCACCACTAATACTACTACTGTCACCACTACTACTACTACCACCAATACTACTACTGTCACCACTACTACTATTACCATCAATACTACTACTACTACCACCAATACTACTACTGTCACGAAAACTACTATTACCACCAATACTACTACTGTCACCAATACTACTACTACAACCACCAATACGACTACTGTCACCACTACTACTACCACTGTCACCAATACTACTACTGTCACCACTACTACTACTACTGTCACCACTACTACTACTACCACCAATATGATTACTGTCACCACTACTACTATTACCACCAATACTACTACTGTCACCACTACTACAACTACTACTGTCACCACTACTACTACTACCACCAATATGACTACTGTCACCACTACTACTATTACCACCAATACTACTACTGTCACCACTACTACTACTACTGTCACCAATACTACTACTGTCACCACTACTACTACTACCACCAATACGACTACTGTCACCACTACTACGATTACCACCAATACTACTACTGTCACCACCACTACTACTACTACTACCACCAATACGACTACTGTCACCACTACTACTACTACCACCAATACTACTACTACTACCACCAATACTACTACTACTACTACTGTCACCAATACTACTACTACTACCACCAATACGACTACTGTCACCACTACTACTACTACTACTACTGTCACCAATACTACTACTACTGTCACCACTACTACTACTACTGTCACCAATACGACTACTGTCACCACCACTACTACTACTACTGTCACCACTACTACTATTACCACCAATACTACTACTGTCACCACTACTACTACTACTACTACCACCAATACGACTACTGTCACCACTACTACTACTACCACCAATACTACTACTACTACCACCAATACTAGTACTACTACCACCAATACGACTACTGTCACCACTACTACTACTACCACCAATACTACTACTGTCACCACTACTACTACTACTACTACCACCAATACGACTACTGTCACCACTACTACTACTACCACCAATACTACTACTACTACCACCAATACTAGTACTACTACCACCAATACGACTACTGTCACCACTACTACTACTACCACCAATACTACTACTGTCACCACTACTACTACTACTACCACCAATACGACTACTGTCACCACTACTACTACTACCACCAATACGACTACTGTCACCACTACTACTACTACCACCAATACTACTACTACTACCACCAATACTAGTACTACTACCACCAATACGACTACTGTCACCACTACTACTACTACCACCAATACTACTACTGTCACCACTACTACTACTACTACTACTACTACTGTCACCAATACTACTACTACTGTCACCACTACTACTATTGCCACCAATACTACTACGGTCACCACTAGTACTACTACTACCACCAATACTACTACTGTCACCACTACTACGACTACTGTCACCAATACTACTACTACTATTACTACTACGACTGTCACCAATACTAATACTACTATTACTACTGTCACCAATACTACTACTACTGTCACCACTACTACTACTACTGTCACCACTACTACTATTACTACTACTACTGTCACCACTACTACTATTGCTACTACTGTCACCAATACTACGACCACTACTGTCACCAATACCACTACTACTATTCCTACAACTGCCACCAATACTACTGTACTACTGCTGTCACTAATACTACTACTGTCACCAATACTACTACTACTACTACTACTACTACTACTACTACTACTACTACTACTACTACTACTTCTACTTCTACTATTGCTAATACTACTGTAAGCATCTTCTGCTTTTGTAAGTTTGGTTTCTTGAGATCTCTACATCAGCACCAATACCTTAATAGTGGCTGCATGGTCAGATAACCACAGACAGACTGATAGTGGTATCAGCTTCTCTCAGATGCCGTGCCAGAGATAACACTGCAGGTCATTACTGGAGTAATGTCGTCTTAGTGCTGTTCCCTGTGTAAGGGTGAACTGTCTTTCACTCTGAGGGCTTACCACCTGTAGGACTGAAAGAAGTTATGAGCTGGTTTCACACACAGATTAGGCCTAGTCCCAGGCTAAAAATAGTTTTTAAATGGTCTACGTGTGTTAGTCCCGGACTAGTTTTAGGCTGGGATTTGATGCAAGGCGCATTATAGAGCACTACACAGCCAACAATACGCCTTTCAAATACATTTTCCCCAGATGTTCACGGAGATCGCGTTCATGGAACGCTGCGCATATCAGCTCAATCGTAAATTGAATCCCGGCCTTAATCTGTGTCCGTAAAACCAGCCCTAGGAGTTATGTCATGTGTGAGATGACGAGGACAACCTCTTTCTTTCCCTCCATCTCATCTTCCCTCCATCTTCCTGAGTAGAAGTATGACACCCAAGCTGGTGACAAGGGGACCCAGTTGTCAGGAGGGCAGAAGCAGCGTATAGCCATTGCAAGAGCCATCCTCCGCAACCCCAAAGTCCTGCTGCTGGATGAGGCCACCTCCGCACTGGACACAGAGAGCGAGAGGGTGTGTGTGTGTGTGTGTGTGTGTGTGTGTGTGTGTGTGTGTGTGTGTGTGTGTGTGTGTGTGTGTGTGTGTGTGTGTGTGTGTGTGTGTGTGTGTGTGTGTGTGTGTGTGTGTGTGTGTGTGTGTGTGTGTGTGTGTGTGTGTGTGTGTGTGTGTGTGTGTGTGTGTGTGTGTGTGTGTGTGTGTGTGTTTGTGTTCTGTTAAACTATATATATATATACAGTTGAAGTCGGAAGTTTACATACACCTTATCCAAATACATGTAAACTCAGTTTTTCACAATTCCTGACATTTAATCCTAGTAAAAAGTCCCTGTCTTAGGTCAGTTAGGAGCATCACTTCATTTTAAGAATGTGAAATGTCAGAATAATAGTGGAGAGAATGATTTATTTCAGCTTTTATTTCTTTCATCACATTCCCAATGGGTCAGAAGTTTACATACACTCAATTAGTATTTGGTAGCATTGCCTTTAAATAGTTTATCTTGGGTTAAACGTTTTGGGTAGCCTTCCACAAGCTTTCACGAAGTTGGGTGAATTTTTGCCCATTCCTCCTGACAGTGCTGGTGTAACTGAGTCAGGTTTGTAGGCCTCCTTGCCTACACACTATCAGTTCTGCCCACAAATTTTCTATAGGATTGAGGTCAGGGCTTTGTGATGACCACTCCAATACCTTGACTTTGTTGTCCTTAAGCCATTTTGCCACTACTTTGGAAGTATGCTTGAGGTCATTGTCCATTTGGAAGACCCATTTGCGACCAAGCTTTAACTTCCTGACTGATGTCTTGAAATGTTGCTTCAATATATCCACATAATTTTCCTGCCTCATGATGCCATCTATTTTGTGAAGTGCACCAGTCCCTCCTGCACCAAAGAACCCCCACAACATGACGCTGCCACCCCCGTGCTTCATGGTTGGGATGGTGTTCTTCGGCTTGCACCCTTTTTCCTCCAAACATAACGATGGTCATGATGGCCAAACAGTTCTATTTTTGTTTCATCAGACCAGAGGACATTTCACCAAAAAGTACAATATTTGTCCCCATGTGCAGTTGCAAACGGTAGTCTGGCTATTTTATGACGGTTTTGAAGCAGTGGCTTCTTCCTTGCTGAGCGGCCTTTCAGGTTGTCGATATAGGACACGTTTTACTGTGGATACAGATACTTTTGTACCGGTTTCCTCCATCATCTTCACAAGGTCCTTTGCTGTTGTTCTGGGATTGATTTGCACTTTTCGCACCAAAGTACGTTCATCTCTAGGAGACAGAACGCGTCTCCTTCCTGAGCGGTATGATGGCTGCGTGGTCCCATGGTGTTTATACTCTGTTTGTTTAGATGAACGTGGTACCTTCAGGAGTTTTGAAATTGCTCCCAAGGATGAACCAGACTTGTGGAAGTCTACAATTTTTTTTCTGAGGTCTTGGCTGATTTCTTTTCATTTTCCCATGATGTCAAGCAAAGGGGCACTGAGTTTGAAGGTAGGCCTTGAAATACATCCACAGGTACACCTCCAATTGACTCAAATGATGTCAATTAGCCGATCAGAAGCTTCTAAAGCCATGATGTAATTTTCAGGAATTTTCCAAGCTGTTTAAAGGCACAGTCAACTTAGTGTATGTAAACTTCTGACCCACTGGAATTGTGATACAGTGAATTATAAGTGAAATAATCTGCCTGTAAGCAATTGTTGGAAAAATTACTTGTGTCATGCACAAAGTAGATGTCCTAACCGACTTGCTAAAACTATAGTTTGTTAACAAGATATTTGTGAAGTGGTTGAAAAACGAGTTTTAATGACTCCATCCTAAGTGTATATAAACTTCCGACTTCAACTGTATACCTCTATGTGGATTCATGATACAGACGTTTTAACTACTGTATGTATTTGTCTCTGTTCTCCCTCCCTCCCCAGGTGGTGCAGGAGGCCCTGGATGTGGCTCGACAGGGCAGGACGTGTATCGTGGTGGCCCACCGCCTTTCCACCATTCAGAACGCTGATCTGATCGCTGTCTTCCAGAAGGGAGTGGTGGTGGAGCAGGGCACTCATCAACAACTACTGTCCCAGAGAGGAGTATACTACTCACTGGTCACCACACAGCTGGGCCATGGCAGAAACTGAGGGAGGAGAGGAGGATGGGGGGAGAGAGAGGCTGATGGTGCAGGAGGTTGCTGGGAGGGGCTGAGTGTGCAGGGAGGGGTTTTGGTTGCAGGGGGTTGCTGGGAGGGGCTGAGTGTGCAGGGAGGGGCTGAGGGTGCAGGGGGTTGCTGGGAGGGGATGAGTGTGCAGGGAGGGGTTGAGGGTGCAGGGTGTTGCTGGGAGGGGCTGAGTGTGCAGGGAGGGGTTGAGGGTGCAGGGGGTTGCTGGGAGGGGCTGAGTGTGTAGGGAGGGGTTGAGGGTGCAGGGTGTTGCTGGGAGGGGCTGAGTGTGCAGGGAGGGGTTGAGGGTGCAGGGGGTTGCTGGGAGGGGCTGAGTGTGTAGGGAGGGGTTGAGGGTACAGGGGGGTATTTTGTATATAAAAGGAAGAGGTGGTGGTGCTGTATTTCAGTTATTTATTCAAAAAGTATCACATCTGTACCATAGAGTGCCTGTGCCAAATGAATACATGGAACACACACATATACACATCTGTGCATTACTGTAAACTGCACAGAACTAAGCAAATGAGACGCTGAAGCAGTGTGTATCCTCAACATTCAGATTATTACATTGATTTGTTCAATTGTTTTGGGCTTAAAGTAAAACTCCACCTAAAAACTATATTTTGGTATTTATTTCATTAGTCCAGGTTATGTAACTTTCAATATACAGAAATCCTCCCCATATGGGGCAGCAGGTAGCCTAGTGGTTAGAGCATTGGACTAGTAACCGAAAAGTTGCTAGATCGAATCCCCGAGGTAACAATCTGTCGTTCTGCCCCTGAACAAGGCAGTTAACCTACTGTTCCTAGGCTGTCATTGTAAATAACAATCTATCGTTCTGCCCCTGAACAAGGCAGTTAACCCACTGTTCCTAGGCTGTCATTGTAAATAACAATCTATCGTTCTGCCCCTGAACAAGGCAGTTAACCCACTGTTCCTAGGCTGTCATTTTAAATAACAATCTATCGTTCTGCCCCTGAACAAGGCAGTTAACCCACTGTTCCTAGGCTGTCATTGTAAATAACAATCTATCGTTCTGCCCCTGAACAAGGCAGTTAACCCACTGTTCCTAGGCTGTCATTTTAAATAACAATCTATCGTTCTGCCCCTGAACAAGGCAGTTAACCCACTGTTCCTAGGCTGTCATTGTAAATAACAATCTATCGTTCTGCCCCTGAACAAGGCAGTTAACCCACTGTTCCTAGGCTGTCATTTTAAATAACAATCTATCGTTCTGCCCCTGAACAAGGCAGTTAACCCACTGTTCCTAGGCCGTGACTGTAAAGGATTTGTTCTTAACTGACTTGCCTAGATAAATAAAATGATGCATTTTGCATCATATCATAGGAAGCAAAATGCATCATACAGGGATGATTTCTGTATTTTGAAAGTTACATATCTTGAAAACTTGAGTGCTGACAAGCAAAACATTTGGGACCATGTCCACAATGGACTAATGAAACAAATACCAAAATATAGTTTTTGGGTGTAGTTTTCCTTTAAAGGCCCAGTGCAGTCAAACACTAGATTTCCCTGTGCTTTATATATTTCCACACTATCAGGTTGGAATAACATAACTTGGAATAAGGTTGGAATAACATAACTTGGAATAAGGTTGGAATAACAATAACTTTTAAAATAACTTTTTTTGCACTCTGTTCATCGCTCTGCATTTAGATATATTCATACTGATACTGTAAAATTGTACATCCACTGTATGTCATCTGTATACCAACTTATATATTTCCACACTATGAGATAATAAAGGTGATTCTAAAATTGTGAAAATGATAATGCCCTTTTAGTGTAAGAGCTGTTTGAAAAGCCCACCTGACATTTCTGCCTGCTTTGGTGGGATGGAGTTTTGGCCTGCCTGGTGACATCACCAGGCATACATTGGTTTATTGACCAATAAGAAAGAGTTCAAAAACTCTCTGACAATAACAGCTAGTTTTCAGTTTTCCCCACTCCGACAGTCCTAGCAAAATTCTTGCTTGAGAAATTGCTCTTCACTAACCAGTAATTTTTATTTTTAAAATTACAATTTTAATTGAAAACAATCCCAGTAAGGTACTTAATTGTTACCCAGAAATGATATTGCGATAAAAACAGCTGCATTGGACCTTTAATGTTGAGAGGAATTATTTTTGAAATGATCATGAGCTGTGGCCTTCCAAACTGTCTCTGTGCTATGCTCATGCTACTGGAAGTGCCTGAGGTATTTGAAAGGACCAAAGAGTTCCTGAATGTTTTGTTTACCTTAACTGTAGGTAATATGTTGAGTGATACACACACACACCTGAGGGTTGGGGCTCAAGCACTAACAGTATATTGATACAAACCACGTTCCTGTTTCTACGTTGCACTGAATGAACTGACCTCTGCTTGGGTATGTACTGTATGTATGCATGACTTATGTAAACAGGTATCATTAATAAAGATGTTTTATTTGAATATTTGGGCTCATGACATGATTCAATCACTTTGATTTGTCAGTTCAATCACACTAAACAACTTTCATATTCAATAAAACATTTTCCAAGTTTACATTGTCAGTCAAGTCAAAACTATAATTTTCCTACTGTAAAGTGGGTTACATCATTTTCACTACTTTAGGCATTAAAACAGCTTCTTTTCATTTTGTTGAGTGAATCAAATCCAGCGCTCGTCTTTTATCACTTTTCTATCATTTACAACAAAAAAACATGCTGAAAATCTCAAGACTGTCTGAAAGGTATGAACACAATGGCCGTGTTCGAGAGCATCAAAACCGTGATGTATCATGGGTATATTGTGACAGGAATGTTCATTATTACAGACATCTACTACATAAAATGGCATATTGCATAGGGCGGCAGCCTATGGATCTGGCATAGGAGTGGTAGAGCTATTCAGCAGCTTAAAGTCTAAAAAGTCCGGTCAATTAGGGAGATATTCAATCAAAACCACTAACCAGATCTCTGGGGACAGACTAAAATAAGGACACAGCAAAAAGGCACATTATCATTTACTTGGGTTTCCTTCCGTCTCACCCAAACACCGTTTCATTGATCATATCCAGCCAAATGCATAATCCTCTACTGATGTGCAAAACATAAAAACAATCATTTTTCTTGCCCTGGAAACTGGACAGTTTTGATTGAGTAGGGCCCTTATATAATACCCATGGGGCCTGAGGTGAGACGGTAGTCAAAGACAACATGACCCGGTTCTCTGTTTCTCAATTTCACAGCTACGACGACAGTTACGTTCTAAGAGTCATTTCAACCAACCAAGAACATCTATGCCTCAGTCACTCTTCTGGAAAAGCCAATCAATGTAGAAAAATAATACTATTCATGATTCACTAATGACCAGGGACAGGTGACGCGATGCTACGCTGGTCACTGCAGAGTGGAAGTGTATGGTGACGGCGAGTTAGGATGTGTATGTTAGCTTAGCGGTGTACAGTGCATGGCATGGGTTAACACTAAATGTTTCTCACAACATAAAAACAGAAGACATCTAAACAGAATCTCTGATCTAGCTGCTACATAAAATCACAGAGAATGATTCACTAAGTGCAAAATTAACTAATTTGTTGAGCTGCATTTAAACAAATCATACATTTTTATTTTTTAAATGTAGAAAACAATAAATGTGCCTTTGCATTGATCTGTGCAGAACTAAACTATTACTGACTACCATCTACAAACTGTGTGTGTGTGTGTGTGTGTGTGTGTGTGTGTGTGTGTGTGTGTGTGTGTGTGTGTGTGTGTGTGTGTGTGTGTGTTAGAGCTGAGCTGTGGTAGCGAGATGTAACATCTCATGTAGGGAGGTAACCAGGTTCTGGAACAGTGTCTCTGCATCTGTCTCTTGACTGGACTTCCACGCTGTACAGGAAGCCACGATCCTGAAACAGGAAGTACAAGTCAGATACTGGACACTTGTAGAGGTTTTAAAAAATCTGTCCATCATAGAGAGGACGGAACAACACAGCTGCACTTTCTAATCACTACTATTAAACTTCACCCTTGACCTCACCTTGACCCCACTAACTAGATGACACGGAAAACAGCTGGAATAGTAACTGCTATCTGACCCAGAATGCATTGTCCAGAGTCCAGGACCTAAAGCACCAACATTTATCTAGAGGTATCTACTCAGAAGGATATCTAAACACCATCACTCTCCCTACAGTATTATGTCATCAGAAAGACAGGGGGAAGGGGAGGGTACCAAATAATTTTACATCCTCTAGTCTACCTAAAATGTAGTTTATTTTAGTAATGCACTCATGTGTTGTAGGTTGGAGCTAGGTGGTAATGTGTGTGTGTTTATTGGTCAAACTGTGGATGATGTTGTGTGGGGTCAGTGTGTGTGTGTGTGTGTGTGTTAACTGGTCAAACTGGTGGATGATGTTGCGTGAGGTCAGTGTGTGTGTGTGTGTTTACTGGTCAAACTGTAGATGATTATGTGTGGGGTCAGTGTGTGTGTGTGTGTCTATGTTTGTGTGTGTGTGTGTGTTTACTGGTCAAACTATGGATGATGTTGTGTGGGGTCAGTGTGTGTGTGTGTGTGGGGGGGGGGGGGGGGGGGGGTGTTGTGTGTGTGTGTGTGTTTGTGTGTGTGTGTGTTTACTGGTCAAACTGTGGATGATGTTGTGTGGGGTCAGTGTGTGTGTGTGTGTGTGTGTGTGTGTTTACTGTTCAAACTGTGGATGATGTTGTGTGGGGTCAGTGTGTGTGTGTGTGTGTTTACTTGTCAAACTGTGGATGATGTTGCGTGGGGTCAGTGTGTGTGTGTGTGTGTGTGTGTTTACTGGTCAAACTGTGGATGATGTTGCATGGGGTCAGTGTGTGTGTGTGTGTTACTGGTCAAACTGTGGATGATGTTGTGTGGGGTCAGTGTGTGTGTGTGTGTGTGTGTGTGTGTACTGGTCAAATTGTGGATGATGCTGCATGGGGACAGCTGTTGCACAGCAACTCATTGCCTTCCTGAAGACAAACAAAGTATACGAAATGCTTCAGTCTGGTTTTAGATCCCATCATAGCACTGAGTCTGCACTTGTGAAGGTGGTAAATGACCTTTTAATGGCGTCTCAGGATGGTAAGTTGGTAGTTGAAGATATCCCTCTAGTGGTGTGGGGACTGTGCTTTGGCAAAGTGGGTGGGGTTATATCCTGCCTGTTTGGCCCTGTCCGGGGGTATTATCGGATGTAGCCACAGTGTCTCCTGACCCCTCCTGTCTCAGCCTCCAGTATTTATGTTGCAGTAGTTTATGTGTCGGGGGCTAGGGTCAGTCTGTTATATCTGGAGTATTTCTCCTGTCTTATCCGGTGTCCTGTGTGAATTTAAGTATGCTCTCTCTAATTCTCTCTTTCTTTCTTTCTCTCTCTCAGAGGACCTGAGCCCTAGGACCATGCCTCAGGACTACCTGGCATGATGACTCCTTGTTGTCCCCAGTCTACCTGGCCGTGCTGCTGCTCCAGTTTCAACTGTTCTGCTTGCGGCTATGGAACCCTGAACTGTTCACTGTGACTACTATTATTTGACCATGCTGGACATTTATGAACATTCGAACATCTTGGCCATGTTCTGTTATAATCTCCACCCGGCACAGCCAGAAGAGGACTGGCCACCCCACATAGCATAGTTCCTCTCTAGGTTTCTTCCTAGGTTTTGGCCTTTCTAGGGAGTTGATGTAAGAAGGGCTATATAAATCTGTTTTATTTTATTTGTGTGTGTGTGTGTTTACTGGTCAAAGTGTGAATGATGTTGCGTGGGGTCAGTGTGTGTGTGTGTGTGTGTGTGTGTGTGTTGTTGTGTGTGTGTGTGTGTTTACTGGTCAAACTGTAGATGATGTTGAGTGGGGTCAGTGTATGTGGATGTGTGTGTGTGTTTACTGGTCAAGCTGTGGATGATGTTGCGTGGGGTCAGTGTGTGTGGATGTGTGTGTGTTTACTGGTCAAACTGTGGATGATGTTGTGTGGGGTCAGTGTGTGGGTGTGTTAGCCCACCTGTCGTCTCCGATGCGGTAGAAGAACCCGTAGCCATGGTGCACCATGGGAGCAACCGCTCCCAGGACTGTGGTGTAGCCAACCAGACTGGTGGACAGGGTAAAGTTACCGCCCCCGCCACTGGAGAGAGAACACACACAAATTACACACACCATAAACACAAACACACACACACACACACAAACACACCTCTTGGAATACAGTGGATCAGTGAAAAGGTCTGGCATAGGAAGTCCCTCCTCCTTGGCAATCAGGTAAAGGCCCAGGAGATGTCTGTCAAAACCTTTTCCGTTCTGTGCCTCAGCCATCAGTTTGTTGTGCTTGTTGAAGGCCAGCAGCAGGGCTTTCCTCTTAGCCTCAGCCTGGGAGACATACAGAAAGTCAGAGTGTAAGTATCCTGGTCACCAGATTTACATGTATGGCATGACAAAATATGAAGAACTAATCGTTTACTGGATACACACACTCTCACACTTACGCTGGCTGCAGGGAGGAGCATGGTATGGCACCAATTCTGTGCCTCCAGGGTACAGGGCCTCATGGTCTCAGTCCTACCGTGGTAGAACCTTCTGGTCATCGCTGTCTCATAGCAACTACCTAACCTGGGAGGGGGGATTATCATCAATCATCAGTTAAGGAGAGAATATTGGGGAGGAAGGATGGATGAATTTGATGGATAGATGGATGGGCGGGTGGGTGGATGGATGAATGTTGGGTGGATGGATGGATTAATTGGATGGATAGTGGATGGGGGGCCAGCTCCAAGCATAAGAGAATATAAGCCGTTGCTTAGGGCCCCAGGCCGCTAGGGCGCCCTCAAACTCACCACAAATTATTATTATTTATGAGTTAGAATAGTAGAATACACCAGTTACAAGGTCGAAATGTGGTTCTACACCAGCAATCTCTCTTGTTATGCTCTGGCAGTCAATCAATTCACCATGTCTTCTAACATTTCTTAAATTGGTAAGTTAGTCTAGCCAGCTATCTAAACTTGTAATCATGACTGAACACCGACCAGGGTGTCTAAGGGCCCTGACCTCCAGGGGGCCCCTATTGATTTTGTTAGTCACTCACTCTATCATCATTAATATGGCATAAGTCATGGCAAAATTAGTAGAATTACAAGAAATTTGTTTTAAAACTGAAAATAATGTTTCTCCACCCCATGGCCTAGCTTAGGCCCCAACGAAATCTCGCTTAGGGCCCCCAAAAGGCTAGAACCGGCCCTGACTGGATGGATGGTATTACCTCCCATGCTGTCTGTAATAAGCCAGTTGAAGGGCCAGTTGTATGAAGGTGTCTGGGTGGAGCTTCTTCTGTTTGATGGCTGCTTTCCCAAACGAGGTGAACGCATAACACACCACCTGCAAGTCCTGAGTCTGGAGACACACACACAGGTGTCTGTCAAACCAGATATCACACAGATTAGAGTTGTGTGTGTGTGGTGGGGAGAGTAAGGGCCTGTGAGGGTGTGTTTGTGATGAACACAACACCTGCGATGGTCCAATCTGACGACCAGGGAGATGCACAGAGTTATGAATGTGTGTGTGTATGTGTGTGTGTGCTCACAGTCTCAAAGTACTGTTGCTTGGCATGTGCAACGTCACTCCTGACTCTGTCATCCACAGTGAAGACCAACTCTTCAGGAAGAGGCATAGGCCGCACCGTCTCAGTGCCCTACATAGACACACACAATACAAATTATACTGTTGCTTACTCACAGTGAAATTAACCTGTTTATTACCTGATACATGGCAGCATAATAGAGAGCCACCTTATCCTGTTGTTCTCAGGTGTGAGCTATGGCGTAAAATCTTCTAAATAGAACCAGAGTGTAGTTTTATGCTGAGCCGGCATGCTTACGCCCAGGCGCCCAGAGTGAAGTTTTATGCTGAGCCGGCATGCTTACGCCCAGGCGCCCAGAGTGTAGTTTTATGCTGAGCCGGCATGCTTAGGCCCAGGCGCCCAGAGTGTAGTTTTATGCTGAGCCGGCATGCTTAGGCCCAGGCGCCCAGAGTGTAGTTTTATGCTGAGCCGGCATGCTTACGCCCAGGCGCCCAGAGTGTAGTTTTATGCTGAGCCGGCATGCTTAGGCCCAGGCGCCCAGAGTGTAGTTTTATGCTGAGCCGGCATGCTTACGCCCAGGCGCCCAGAGTGTAGTTTTATGCTGAGCCGGCATGCTTAGGCCCAGGCGCCCAGAGTGTAGTTTTATGCTGAGCCGGCATGCTTACGCCCAGGCGCCCAGAGTGTAGTTTTATGCTGAGCCGGCATGCTTAGGCCCAGGCGCCCAGAGTGTAGTTTTATGCTGAGCCGGCATGCTTACGCCCAGGCGCCCAGAGTGTAGTTTTATGCTGAGCCGGCATGCTTAGGCCCAGGCGCCCAGAGTGTAGTTTTATGCTGAGCCGGCATGCTTACGCCCAGGCGCCCAGAGTGTCCCACACTCAGCAATACTTATGCGTCCGGTTTAGCAGGCCAGTAAGACACTTATAATTAAGGACAAACAAGCTATACAGTCACTGAAAATAAGTTCAATAGAAACAGTATTTACCTTCCACTTGCCATCTGTAGCTTTGAGCTGCTGATCCACATAGTAACAGTGAGTTACCAGCACCATGGCATCGTAGGGGGCATGCTGCAACACACACCAGCAATTACCATACATAGGAGCACACTCACAACAAAACATCATTACACTACTGCTAACAAGAGGAGCAATCATCTCTCGCTCTACAAAACAGTAACACACGTCACAATTGGATCCGAAGGTTCCGTCGGCGAAGGAGAGGGAGTTGTAGGACTTGTCTCCCCAGCGGATGGTGGGGTCTCCTGTCAGCGCTTCCCGGGTCACCTGGGGGCAAAGGCCATAGGTCAGATTATATCATACTAAGGATGGTATGGATGCCTGTGGTGTGTGTGTGTGTACGTACTGGTGTGTAGTTCTCTGCAGTAGCGTAGGGTTTAGCATCGTCCAGTGAGACCACAAACAGACTGCTCTGGATGATCTCTAAGATGGTCTTATTGGCTGGATCTATACCTATCAGATACTCCCTGGCCTACAGACACAGAGAGAGCGAGAGAGAGTGAGGTTTAGGGCATGGTGACGTCCATTCTATACAGCCAACTTCACACACACCTCAGCCCAGCGTGTCCTCTCCTCTGAGGTGAGAGCGGCGACACCATCTCCCGCTGGCTCCCCTTCACAACACTGCTTCACATGGGTCAGCTGCCTACACACACACACACACACACACCCATGCACATAAATACTTGCAAATATATGCAGATACACACAAATATACCTAAATATCCACCGGCCAGAATACCTGAGCAGCTCTGGAGGGGTAAGAATGTGTCCGTCACACACTGCATCAAACGAGAAGAAACGCCCCTTACACATCACCACCACGTGGGAGGGGCATGGACCCTCGCTCTCTACAACACACACAGAAAAAGCATCAATACATACAGCACCAGTCAAAAGTTTGGACACACCTACTCATTCCAGGGTTTTACTTTATTCTTACAATTTTCTACATTGTAGAATAATAGTAAAGACATCAAAACTACGTAATAACACATATGGAATCATGCAGTAACCAAAAAGTGTTAAACAAATCAACCTATATTTTATATTTGAGATTCTTCAATGTAGCCACTGTCATGCCCTGACCTTAGAGAGCCGTTTATTCTCTATTTTGGTTAGGTCAGGGTGTGACTAGGGTGGGTACTCTAGTTTACTTTATTTCTATGTTGGCCTGGTATGGTTCCCAATTAGAGGCAGCTGTCTATTGTTGTCTCTGATTGGGGATCATATTTAGGCAGCCTTTTCCCACCTGTTGTTTTGTGGGACCTTGATTTTTTGTAGTGCCTGTGAACACTGCATTTACTTCACGTTTCGTTTGCTCGGTATTGTTTTTGGTGAGTTTAATTTATTAGTTATTCTGACAACGATCGTGACAGCCACTCTTTGCCTTGATGGCAGTTTTGTACACTCTTGGCATTCTCTCAACCAGCTTCACCTGGCATGCTTATCCAACAGTTTTTTAAGAAGTTCCCACATATGCTGAGCACTTGTTGGCTGCTTTTCCTTCACTCTGCGGTCCAACTGATCCCAAACCATCTCATTTGGGTTAGGTCGGGTGATTGTGGAGGCCAGGTCATCTGATGCAGCACTCCATCACTCTCCTTATTCAAATAGCTCTTATTTTGGGTCATTGTCCTTTTGAAAAACAAATTATAGTCAAACCAGATGAGATGGAGTATCGATGCAGAATGCTATGGTAGCCATGCTGGTTAAGTGTGCCTTGAATTCTAAATACATCTCTGAGTGTCACCAGCATAGCACCCCCACACAATCACACCTCCTCCTCCATGCTTCACGGTGGGAACCCCACATGCAGAGATCATCTGTTCACCTAATCTCCATGTCACAAAGACACACCGTTTGGAACCAAAAATCTCAAATCTGGCCTCATCAGACCAAAGGACAGATTTTCACCGGTTTTATGTCCATTGCTCGTGTTTCTCTGCCCAAGCAAGTCTCTTCTTATTATTGGTGTCCTTTAGTAGTGGTTTATTTGCAGCAATTCGACCATGAAGACCTGATTCAGACAGTCTCCTCTGAACAGTTGATGTTGAGATGTGTCTGTTACTTGAACTCTGTGAAGCACTTATTGGTGCTGCATTTTCTGAGGCTGGTAACTCTAATGAACTTATCCTTACAACAAACATCATATTGCATGGCGGTGTCGGGGGGGGGGGGGGGGGGGGGGGGGGGGGGGGCACCTACCTGTCTTAAAGTAGTTGATGATGGTATCCTTGGTGACTCCAGGAACTTTACATGTACAGAACAGCATTCTGAACTGGTCCATATCCAACACCACATTACCAGCTTTATGAGGGTCCAGCCTCTCCCTGTCGGGGACCACACAGTCAGAGAGTGTGTACTGAACGTGTGTGTTTAGGGATACACAAGGTACGTACGTATTCACCGTCCAACTAAATGCTTAGTTGCAGGTTCCTTCTCAACAATGAAACAACAATAAGAAATAAAATATAATAATATGAACATAAAGTAACTGGCTCAGTAGAATAGAATAAATATTTTAAACAACTATAATACAGGAAGGCACAATTTATAGTTAAATAAAAACACGTGTTTTGGGGAAGAGGGGGATTGGAGGGCAAGTGTTTAAATTGTGCATTATGTCGCAATCGGAAGAGTCTGGTAGCAGTAGTTGTGATGTGTGTGTAACCTTAATACATATACACGGTGTGTACAAAACATTAGGAACGCCTTCCTAATATTGTGTTTACATGCCCTTTTGCCCTCAGAACAGCCTCAATTCGTTGAAGCATGGACTCTACAAGGTGTCGAAAGCGTTCCACAGGGATGCTGGCCTATGTTGACTCCCTGTTCAAAAAGCACTTAAATATTTTATCTAAGCCCACTCAACCTCTGAATGACACACACACACAATCCATGTCTCAATTATCTCAAGGTTTAAAATCATTCTTTAACCTGTCTCCTCCCCTTCATATACACTGATTGAAGTGGATTTAACAGGTGACATCAATAAGTGATTATAGCTTTCACTTGGATTCACCTGGTCAGTCTATGTCATGGAAAAAACATGTTTTGTACACTCAATGTGAGTATCTTACGTGCGAAGCAGGTCCCAGTACTGTAGAGTGTGCCACATGCTTATGCTGGTCCTCTGTAGCTGTACTCCCTCTGTAGGGGGCCAGCAGTGCTCTAGGTAGGGTGCAGGACCTCCGAAGTTCACATTCAACTGGGAGGGGTAACGCAATTCCAGATAGGCTGCATCCAACCACCACTCCTCCAACTGCAGGAAAACACACAGAATAAAGATGAAACACTTCAGGGAGACACCATAATGACTGCAGTATTTAAAACACTCAAAGAGTCCCTTTCGCAGTTGCTCAGGGTCGAGCATGGTGTGTGACCAGTTCCCACATGTTCTAGCTGTGCAGTGTGTTGAGTGTAGAGATCGACTGATTAATCGGAAAGGCCGATTAATTTGGGACGATTTCAAGTTTTCATAACAATCGGTAAGCAGCATTTTTGGACACTGATTATGGCAGATTACATTGCACTCCACGAGGTGATTGCGTGGCAGGCTGACTACCTGTTATGCGAGTGCAGCAAGGAGCCAAGGTAAGGTGCTAGCAAGCATTAAACTTATCTTATAAAAAACCATCAATCTTAACATTATAACTAGTTAACTACACATGGCTGATGATATTACTAGTTTATCTAGATTGTCATGCGTTGCATATAATCGATGTGGTGCCTGTTAATTTATCATTGAATCACAGCCTACTTCGCCAAACAGGTGATTTAACAAGCGCATTCGCGAAAAAAGCACTGTCGTTGCACCAATGTGTACCTAACCATAAACATCGACGCCTTTCTTAAAATCAATACACAAGTATATATTTTTAAACCTGCATATTTAGTTAATATTGCCTGCTAACATTAATTTATTTTAACTAGGGAAATTGTGTCACTTCTCTTGCGTTCTGTGCAACAGAGTCAGGGTATATGCAGCAGTTTGGGCCGCCTGGCTCGTTGCGAACTGTTGGAAGACCATTTCTTCCTAACAAAGACAGCCAACTTTGCCAAACGGGGGATGATTTAACAAATGCGCATTTGCAAAAAAAGCACAATCGTTGCACGAATGTACCTAACCATAAACATCAATGCCTTTCTTAAAATCAATACACAGAAGTATATATTTTTAAACCTGCATATTTAGTTAAAAGAAATTAATGTTAGCAGGCAGTATTAACTAGTCAAATTGTGTCACTTCTCTTGCGTTCATTGCACGCAGAGTCAGGGTATATGCAACAGTTTGGGCCGCCTGGCTCGTTGCGAACTAATTTGCCAGAATTTTACATAATTATGAAATAACATTTAAGGTTGTGCAATGTAACAGCAATATTTAGACTTATGGATGCCACCCGTTAGATAAAATACGGAATGGTTCCGTATTTCACTGAAAGAATAAACGTTTTGTTTTCTAAATGATAGTTTCAAGAATTGACAATATTAATGACCTAAGGCTCGTATTTCTGTGTGTTATTATATTATAATTAAGTCTATGATTTGATAGTGCAGTCTGACTGAGTGGTAGTAGGCAGCAGCAAGCTCATAGGCATTCATTCAAACAATGCTTCAAGCATTGCGAAGTGTTGTTTATGACTTCAAGCCTATCAACTCCCGAGATTTGGCTGGCAATACTAAAGTACCTATTAGAACATCCAATAGTCAAATGTATATGAAATACAAATGGTATAGAGAGAAATAGAGAAATAGTCCTACAATAACTACAAACTAAAACTTCTTACCTGGGAATATTGAAGACTCATGTTAAAAGGAACCACCAACTTTCATATGTTCTCATGTTCTGAGCAAGGAACTTAAACGTTAGCTTTTTTACATGGCACATATTGCACTTTTTCATTCTTCTCCAACACTTTGTTTTTGCATTATTTAATTAAACCAAATTAAACATGTTTCATTATTTATTTGAGACTAAATAGATTTTATTGATGTATTATATTAAGTTAAAATAAAAGTGTTCATTGTTCATTCAGTATTGTTGTAATTGTCATTATTACAAATATATATATAAAAATATTGCATCGTTTTTTTTGGGGTCCTCCAATAATCGGTATCGGCGTTGAAAAATCATAATCGGTCGACCTCTAGTTGAGTGTGTGTACCCAGTTCCTGCGTGTCCTGGCTCTCTGCAGTAGTTTTTGGTGCAGGTCTTTGCCGATGCCCTCTCCAAACCTCTTCACTACGGCTGCAGTCACCTGGTACTCCTCCTCTGTAGCAAACGGCCGCACTGTAAAATACACACAGACATTTCAGTAACTAGACACATTTTCATCCAGGGTCCATGCTAACGGAGCTTCTCTTTCTCACATGCAGCTGGCATCTCACCTGCATCCAGGTACTTGGCGAGGCTCCCCTCTAGAGACGGTACAGGGAGAGGAGGCAGGCTATGCTGGTACTGGAACGTCCGCTCAGTGGGGAACTCTGACACCTGGTTGGTCATGTCACCTAAAGCACCAAAACACCTGGTTAGCCATGTTGTCACCTACTATACTAAAACACCTGGTTAGCCATGTCAACTACAATACCAAAACACCTGATTAGCCATGTCGTCACCTACAATACCAAAACACCTGATTAGCCATGTCGTCACCTACAATACCAAAACACCTGGTTAGCCATGTCGTCACCTACAATACCAAAACACCTGATTAGCCATGTCGTCACCTACAATACCAAAACACCTGATTAGCCATGTCGTCACCTACAATACCAAAACACCTGGTTAGCCATGTCAACTACAATACCAAAACACCTGATTAGCCATGTCATCACCTACAATAGCAAAACACCTGGTTAGCCATGTTGTAACCTACAATAGCAAAACACCTGGTTAGCCATGTTGTAACCTACAATAGCAAAACACCTGGTTAGCCATGTTGTAACCTACAATACCAAAACACCTGGTTAGCCATGTTGTAACCTACAATACCAAAACACCTGGTTAGCCATGTTGTCACCTACAATACCAAAACACCTGGTTAGCCATGTTGTCACCTACAATACCAAAACACCTGGTTAGCCATGTTGTCACCTACAATACCAAAACACCTGGTTAGCCATGTTGTAACCTACAATACCAAAACACCTGGTTAGCCATGTTGTCACCTACAATACCAAAACACCTGGTTAGCCATGTTGTAACCTACAATAGAAAAACACCTGGTTAGCCATGTTGTAACCTACAACACTGTAAAATAAATGTCCAGGTGAACAAAAGAGGAGAGCAGTCGCAGATGAAGACAATTTAGAATCAATCCTGTTTATTACAAGTTGCAACAGGGAGACACCACCCAGCATAGAAAATGTCTAACTGGCAGAGAAAATGTCTAACTGGCATCTTGGAGACAGTCCTTTAATGTCCTAATCAGACAGCACCAAATGTTCTGTAAACAGCAGCCTCTTGGAGACAGTCCTTTAATGTCCTAATCAGACAGCACCAAATGTTCTGTAAACAGCAGCCTGAGAGGCTTGTAGGAAGTCAAAACAGAAAGGCAACGACTTTGTCAGCTGCTACAGAATCAGTGTCCACAGGATGTCATCAATACAATACAACAGTGAAATATCAGTGTGTCCTCCAGTCTGGCATTATGCACTATTGACAAATAGGAGAATAATCCATCTTTTTTTATGATTTATTTTAATTTAGCCTTTATTTAACTAGGCAAGTCCATTTAAGAACAAATTATTATTTACAATGACGGCCTACCAAAAGACATAACGCCTCCTGCGGGGAGTGTACATGTATGTACATATTTTTTATCCCTTTACACTTGTGTGTATACGGTAGTAGTTGTGGAATTGTTAGGTTAGATTACTCATTGGTTATTACTGCATTGTCGGAACTAGAAGCACAAGAATTTCACTACATTCGCATTAACATCTGCTAACCATGTGTATGTGACAAATAACATTTGATTTGATTTGATTTAGCCCTGGGACATCAGGTGGGTGCAATTCATTATCAGGTAGAACAGAAAACCAGTAGGCTCCAGATCTTGTAGGGTAAGAGTTGAATAACACTGCTCTACATACTGAGTACACAAAACATTAGGAACACCTTCTTAATATTGAGTTGCACCCCATATTTGCCCTCAGAAGAGCCTCACTTCATTGGGGAATGGACTCCACAAGGTGTCGAAAGCGTTCAACAGAGTTGCTGGCCCATGTTGACTCCAATGCTTTGTCAAGTTGACTGGACGTGCTTTGGGTAGTGGACCACTCTTGATACAGACGGGAAACTGTTGAGAGTTAAAAACCCAGCAGCGTTGCAGTTCTTTTTTGTATATTTTTTTCTTTGACCCTCTTTTTCGATATTGTCTCAAAGCTGCAACTTTCCAACAGGCTCGGAAGAGGCAAAAGTGGAGTCATGCGTTCTCCAAAACATCACCTGCCTAACATCACTCCTTAACCAATGTGTCGGGGGAAACACTGTTCAACTGGCAACTGGTGTCGGCCCGCAGACACCCGGCCCACCACAAGGAGTCGCTAGAGCGCGATGAGACAAGTAAAGCCCCACCGTCCAAACCCTCCCCTGACCCGGACGACGCTGGGCCAATTGTGCACCGTCCTATGGGACTCCCGGCCACGGCCGGTTGTGGCACAGCCCAGGAATGAACTCGGGTCTGTAGTAACGCCTCAGACCGCTGCACCACTTGGGAAGCCCTAGTGTTGCAGTTCTTGACACACTCAAACCGGTGCGCCTGGCATCTACTACCATACCCCATTCAAAGGCCATTAAATATTTTGTCTTTATTATTCGTTACAATATTTTGTTGAGGTTTAGGGTTTAGTGAATGATTTGTCCCAAATACAATTTTTTGTTTTTTAACTATTTAGGACTAACTTATTCCTCGCCACCCATTCTGAAACTAACTGCAGCTCTTTGTTAAGTGTTGCAGTCATTTCAGTCACTGTAGTAGCTGACATTTATAAGGGAAATACCTAGTCAGTTGTACAACTGAATGCACACAACTGAAATGTGTCTTCCACATTTAACCCAACCCCTCTGAATCTGAGATGCGCAGGGGGCTGCCTTAAATCAACATCCGGGGAACAGTGCTTTGCTTCTGCTTTGCTCAGGGGCAGAATGACAGATTTTTACCTTGTCAGCTCGGGGATTCAATCCAGCAACCTTCCGGTTACTGGCCCAACACTCTAACCACTAGGCTAACTGCCGTAGTGTTCAGTCATCCGCATACATAGACACACTGGCATGTCGTTGAAAAAAAGTAAGGGGCCTAGACAGCTGCCCTGGAGAATCCCTGATTCTACCTGGATTATGTTGGAGAGGACTACACCCTCAGCGTTCGGTTATCCACATTACAGCAGGAGGTGTAAAGCCATAACACATACATTTTTCCAGAAGCAGACTATGATCAATAACGTCAAAAGCTGCACTAAAGTCTAACAAAACAGTCCCCACAAACTTTTTATCATACATGTATCACAGCCAATCATCAGTCATGTGCTGTGTTTCCCAATAAGCATGCTGAAAGTCTGTTGTCAATTTGTTTACTGTAAAATAGTCTTGTATCTGGTCAAACACTGTAAAAAAAAAAGCCTGTCCCTTTAAGAACTCAGTGATGACATTACAGCTATCACAAGCTGGCAGAGTGTTTAGTTCATTACCAAATGCAGCTGGCAACCTACTACTGTGAACACAAATCTCAGTTTTGGACATTATTTTCTTTCTGGCCAATTTATTCATCACTGTGCGTGAAAACCAAAACTGTAAGTAATGTATATGTTTTCGCCTTGTTTTACTGACGAAGTTGTCAATAGTTAAAGAATATTTTTGTAATTATTACAGCATTATGGGTCTAGTTTTTATGCTAGCTATCTAACAATCTTAGCTACATTTTGTTAGCTGGTTAGTCTGATGTTGCTAGCCACTTGTATTTTTGTTTCAGTCATTGGTTTAGTATAACAGATGAGAGCTGGATATCTTGTTTGTTATTGCTAAATGAATGTACATTATCTTAGTATTGATGCCATTGTATTCATATTTATTATTTCCAGATCACATCTTGTATGGGATAAATGGACAATTAATTGGATAATTCCAGCTGAGTGACTTAGCACAGAATTGCAAACATTGTTAATCTCCAATCAACATCAAAGAACCCTAAACTGAGGAACTGTCTTTCTCACCGTTTCTCTAATAAGAGTACAATCGCCATAAGACTAACCTACTCAATCAATGTATACATTCCAGAGGCATCAACCTCTAATTCGAAAACCAAAAAATCTCAAAGTGTACTAAGGGTTGGTAACAGGCTGATTGGTCAGCTATTTGACCCAGTAAAGGGGGCTTTAGTATTTTTGGGAAATTATTTTTGCTTTGTGGAATTCAAAATGACAATGCTTGACTGCGTTTGTTGTTGGCATGTCATGCCTAAGTTTGCTAATATTGCCAATGAAAAAAAGTATTAAAGTAGTTGGCAATATCAGAGGGTTCATCTGATTCAATGAATGATGGATGCTGAGTTTGCATTTTTATAGAACAATCGTTAAATTATTTACTTTGATTTAGATACAAGCTTCATGAAACCTCCCCAAAAATGTATGACTTGATGAAATTCCAGTTTTTTGGACCTAACGTTAACTTCCTTACAACTTTTTCCATATTTGGTCAAATTATAAATGTTTATGGTTTCCTACCTACCCCTTTGGATCAATGTACCCCGATCTCCCCTACTACAGTACAGTCAATATCTACAAAGATAGTTGTAGAATTTGTAGCTGGGCAATTCCATTGTAACGGAATTACTCTGAGACTCAGGTTTTTCACTTTAAAATGTATGCCATACAAAACCCATTGATTTCAAAGTTTAACAAACCATGCAACCAAATCGGAGTATCAGAGTAATTCCACATAAACATGTAATTGCCCAGCTAGCTAGACTCGCAGGCCAGATGCAACTTTTATTATTGGAGATCAAATTCCATATTTTCCGAGGCGGCGCAGCCTTGTACCAATCGCATTAATAAGCACGTTTATAGCACAATTGCTCAGCAATTGATTACCATATAAATCCTTGATAGATAACCATATGATGAAACATAGCTAGCAAGTCAGTTCTACTTACTGCAGAAACAAGTGCACTAGCTAGCTATAAAATAGTTGGCCCCTTGCATTGTTTTCACGGCTCGAATGTAGGTCCGTTTCAGTTTGCAGTCCGATCGAAGCAGCTTAATCCCACAAACATGACAAGCAAACTCACCTTATAATTTTGTGATATTTTGCGAATTCCGATATGTGAAAAGTTGTTTTCGATCGTCCATTCAAAATAAAAATAATGTTGCGGCTATTTTCTAGACTAGACTGTAGAGGAAGGCGCTTGCGGTAGCTTGTGTTGTTGCTCCGCTCGTGGTGTATGCAGCGCTTCTCATCACCTTTCACCCAGTAAGTGGTCATGGCTAGAAAGGCTACAGCTTTTGTCAAAAGTGTATTTATTTTGTCATTTTAGCTAACTCTGAACTTTATCCAAATCTTAACCTAACTATCCTAACGTGCTCCGTTAATTACCCTAACATGCTGTGTAAATTCTCCTAACCTGCTACGAAAAGTCAAATTTGACAAAAGCTGTATCCCATCTAGTCAACCCCAGTTAGCGGGCTGCTAACACCCGGAAGAGTGGAGTGGTGATATTATTACACGTGACTTGGCTTTATTCATTCTTCATGGATATCTATTGTGAGACTGCTAAAACACTCCTCTTAAAATAGTTGTTTGTTCTTTACACGAGGCCAGATGTGCATGCATTCTTGTACGTTGCACTTTTAGATGGTGCATTGTCAGCATTAGATCCTGGTGCATTACCTGTCATGACAGTGTATATGAAACATCACACAAACTGTGATCAGTGATGATCAAGGCACCATACAGATTACAGAAACAGCATCATTTTAAGGCTGCGTTACACATTTTATTTTATTTTATTTATTTTACCTTTATTTAACCAGGTAGGCAAGTTGAGAACAAGTTCTCATTTACAATTGCGACCTGGCCAAGATAAAGCAAAGCAGTTCGACAGATACAACGACACAGAGTTACACATGGAGTAAAACAAACATACAGTCAATAATACAGTATAAACAAGTCTATATACAATGTGAGCAAATGAGGTGAGAAGGGAGGTAAAGGCAAAAAAGGCCATGGTGGCAAAGTAAATACAATATAGCAAGTAAAACACTGGAATGGTAGTTTTGCAATGGAAGAATGTGCAAAGTAGAAATAAAAATAATGGGGTGCAAAGGAGCAAAATAAATAAATAAATAAAAATTAAATACAGTTGGGAAAGAGGTAGTTGTTTGGGCTAAATTATAGGTGGGCTATGTACAGGTGCAGTAGTCTGTGAGCTGCTCTGACAGGTGGTGCTTAAAGCTAGTGAGGGAGATAAGTGTTTCCAGTTTCAGAGATTTTTGTAGTTCGTTCCAGTCATTGGCAGCAGAGAACTGGAAGGAGAGGCGGCCAAAGAAAGAATTGGTTTTGGGGGTGACTAGAGAGATATACCTGCTGGAGCGTGTGCTACAGGTGGGAGATGCTATGGTGACCAGCGAGCTGAGATAAGGGGGGACTTTACCTAGCAGGGTCTTGTAGATGACATGGAGCCAGTGGGTTTGGCGACGAGTATGAAGCGAGGGCCAGCCAACGAGAGCGTACAGGTCGCAATGGTGGGTAGTATATGGGGCTTGGTGACAAAACGGATTGCACTGTGATAGACTGCATCCAATTTGTTGAGTAGGGTATTGGAGGCTATTTTGTAAATGACATCGCCAAAGTCGAGGATTGGTAGGATGGTCAGTTTTACAAGGGTATGTTTGGCAGCATGAGTGAAGGATGCTTTGTTGCGAAATAGGAAGCCAATTCTAGATTTCACGGCGAGCTGCAGTTAGTTTCAGAATGCGCAATGGGTTGTACCATAACTGTGTATTAGTACTAAACAAATTATTATAATAATAAATATATATATCTCAAAACAAGCACATAAAGGCTTCATAATTCATAAAGGTCACGTTAACTGACTGATATTATCTCATAGAATACAATATATTAGATCTCCTAATCCAACATTTCGGTGTATATTTAAAAAAAAACATTCTTTCCCTATTAGAAATGGCCAACAAAGCAAAGACAGAAAATGCTAACTAATTTATGTTTTTAAGGACTACAAGCTGGCTAGCTAGCTGGCTAGCTCTATATGCAACTGGATTTCCAGCAAAATTGCTCATTGGTTGTATTTTCTGTGACAACATTTGAAGCCTTGAAAATAGAATTTGAATTCTAAAGTCTAAAACAGTCTAAAACAAACATTTACCTGTTAGCGAGGCAAGTTGTTGTATTTTAAAGCTTAAAGCCAGACTCACTAAGTCTCATTTACATCATTTGTGATTATGGAGTTCATAAATACATTTTGACTATCTACACCAATTTTTTGAGCACTCTCGTTTGAGTGTGCCAGAGTGGCGACACCCGTTGAATATGACAGGTGTCAGTCAGTAAAGGTTGGCAAAAAAACAATAAAATTGTTGCTAGCAGCACAGTTAGTCACTCATGTTGCAATTGTAGTGGGAACCATGGAATGCCCAACAAGGGTGAAAGAGAATGAGGTGTCTGAAGTCAGGGCTTATGCAGCGGCTGTTAAAAGGTTTGAGGGTTCGAATGGTGCTCCTGAAGAGTCCATGGTGGTGGATAGGCCTTCACTGAAGGCTGCAGGGGTTTCCTTTCAACAGCAGGACCCAGATATGTTAAAGGTCAAGAAGGTGGACTTTGTGGCCTTTATAGCCAATGTTGATTAATGGCACTGCCAAGGTAGAGAGGAAGTCCAGGAAAATAGATATCACTGTCGTTGCGGTGGAGACTTCTCGTGTGGGAGTTGCATGGAGTATTGTCACAAGCCTTTACTTCCCTCTCAGGTCATCGAGCCTGAGAAGGGAGATATTCAGATTCGAAGGAAGGGATTTTGGTTTTGTCAATGTTTTTTTGATTGTTTTATTTTGGGGTGGATTAAGTTAGGAAAAACTATCACTTATGGGTAGTATTTTTACCTTGTTTTTCTCAACCCTGTCCAGTTGGTGGCGGTAATGCATCTTTTGGGGTTGTAGTCTGCCATAAAACCCACAGAAGAATAAGAAGAATTTACAGTCATTAAACACCATACCCAAACTGGACGTGCGTCCCCTAGCGATGGGCATTCCGGCTCTTTTTGGCTCGGCTCACCAAAAAGAGCCTGCTCTTTAAGCTCCCAAACGGCTCTTTAAAAGTTTTTCAAGTCAAACCGTTTACGATAGTATGACTATGATTGGTGTTAAAACAGTTCTAATTAAATTATTAAATGAATTCATACTCTACCTTAACCACAATCTATTTAAAAATGCATTGGTTTGTTATGAAAAAGAATGCAATTAAACATTTGCATTTAAAGTACAACTTTTTAATATATATAAACAAAGTGCACATTAATCTAACCATTCAACACAAATACAATCTGAACAGTGCACATTAATCTAACCATTCAAAACGAATACAATCTGAACAGTGCACATTAATCTAACCATTCAAAACGAATACAATCTGAACAGTGCACATTAATCTAACCATTCAAAACGAATACAATCTGAACAGTGCACATTAATCTAACCATTCAAAACGAATACAATCTGAACAGTGCACATTAATCTAACCATTCAAAACGAATACAATCTGAACAGTGCACATTAATCTAACCATTCAAAACTAATACAATCTGAACAGTGCACATTAATCTAACCATTCAAAACGAATACAATCTGAACAGTGCACATTAATCTAACCATTCAAAACGAATACAATCTGAACAGTGCACATTAATCTAACCATTCAAAACGAATACAATCTGAACAGTGCACATTAATCTAACCATTCAACACTAATACAATCTGAACAGTGCACATTAATCTGACCATTCAAAACGAATACAATCTGAACAGTGCACATTAATCTGACCATTCAAAACGAATACAATCTGAACAGTGCACATTAATCTAACCATTCAACACTAATACAATCTGAACAGTGCACATTAATCTAACCATTCAAAACTAATACCATCTGAACAGTGCACATTAATCTAACCATTCAACACGAATACAATCTGAACAGTGCACATTAATCTGACCATTCAAAACGAATACAATCTGAACAGTGCACATTAATCTAACCATTCAGAACGAATACAATCTGAACAGCATATTAGAATATTGCACCATATCAAAGAAAAAGAAAAAACAATGTCCAAAACTGCAGCATCCCACTTAAAACATTAAACTGGTCCCTCTTTTCTCTCTCTTCTTTATTGCCATGTTATAACCAGCAGCACCACATTTAGCTTTTATGAGAGATTTGCATTCAGAAATGCAAACTGCCTCACTTTCGAGGGGCTGATGCGGTTTCTTCTCTCAGTAATTATTTGTCCCGTTTTCGAGAAGACCTTCTCAGAGGGAACGGATGTGGCCACTATGCAGAGTCTCCCTGTCGTGACTTTAGTAAGCCGTGGGTAGACAGAGGCCTTGTTCTTCCACCAGCTCAGAAGATCTGTACATCTTTGGAGGAGGGGCTCCTTACACGAGTATAATATTTGAGGCTGTTGCATAGCTGAAAAGAGAGAACAGTAACTTATTAGTTCAGGTTCATGTTTTGTATACTGATACTACTAAGTCTTTTACTGCTCATATACATACAGTGGGGAGAACAAGTATTTGATACACTGCCGATTTTGCAGGTTTTCCTACTTACAAAGCATGTAAAGGTCTGTAATTCTTATCATAGGTACACTTCAACTGTGAGAGACGGAATCTAAAACAAAAATCCAGAGAATCACATTGTATGATTTTTAAGTAATTAATTAGCATTTTATTGCATGACATAAGTATTTGATACATCAGAAAAGCAGAACTTAATATTTGGTACAGAAACCTTTGTTTGCAATTACAGAGATCATACGTTTCCTGTAGTTCTTGACCAGGTTTGCACACACTGCAGCAGGGATTTTGGCCCACTCCTCCATACAGACCTTCTCCAGATCCTTCAGGTTTCGGGGCTGTCGCTGGGCAATACAGACTTTCAGCTCCCTCCAAAGATTTTCTATTGGGTTCAGGTCTGGAGACTGGCTAGGCCACTCCAGGACCTTGAGATGCTTCTTACGGAGCCACTCCTTAGTTGCCCTGGCTGTGTGTTTCGGGTTGTTGTCATGCTGGAAGACTCAGCCACGACCCATCTTCAATACTCTTACTGAGGGAAGGAGGTTGTTGGCCAAGATCTTGCGATACATGGCCCCATCCATCCTACCCTCAATACGGTGCAGTCGTCCTGTCCCCTTTGCAGAAAAGCATCTCCGAAGAATGATGTTTCCACCTCCATGCTTCACGGTTGGGATGGTGTTCTTGGGGTTGTACTCATCCTTCTTCTTCCTCCAAACACGGCGAGTGGAGTTTAGACCAAAAAGCTCTATTTTTGTCTCATCAGACCACATGACCTTCTCCCATTCCTCCTCTGGATCATCCAGATGGTCATTGGCAAACTTCAGACGGGCCTGGACATGCACTGGCTTGAGCAGGGGGACCTTGCATGCGCTGCAGGATTTTAATCCATGATGGCGTAGTGTGTTACTTTGAGTTTTCTTTGGTTTTCTTTGAGACTGTGGTCCCAGCTCTCTTCAGGTCATTGACCAGGTTCTGCCGTGTAGTTCTGGGCAGATCCCTCACCTTCCTCATGATCATTGATGCCCCACGAGGTGAGATCTTGCATGGAGCCCCAGACCGAGGGTCATCTTGAACTTCCATTTTCTAATAATTGCGCCAACAGTTGTTGCCTTCTCACCAAGCTGCTTGCCTATTGTCCTGTAGCCCATCCCAGCCTTGTGCAGGTCTACAATTATATCCCTGATGTCCTTACACAGCTATCTGGTCTTGGCCATTGTGGAGAGGTTGGAGTCTGTTTGATTGAGTGTGTGGACAGGTGTCTTTTATACAGGTAACGAGTTCAAACAGGTGCAGTTAATACAGGTAATGAGTGGAGAACAGGAGGGATTCTTAAAGAAAAACTAGGTCTGTGAGAGCTGGAATTCTTACTGGTTGGTAAGTGATCAAATACTTATGTCATGCAATAAAATGCAAATTAATTACTTAAAAATCATACAATGTGATTTTCTGGATTTTTGTTTTAGATTCCGTCTCTCACATTTGAAGTGTACAATTGATAAAAATTACAGACCTCTGCTTTGTAAGTAGGAAAACCTGCAAAATAGGCAGTGTATCAAATACTTGTTCTCCCCACTGTATTTAGTTTGAGAGCCAGGCACCACACCCCAATAGGGATTTTCCCGGTTTTAAGTTGAAAAATCTGAAATATTGTATTAAAATATGCAAATGAGGCAATCTCATAAAACTGTACATATTTGCATATCCCTTAAACTAATTTTTCTGGACACTGGATTAAGTCAGCCTAAATATTTTGGTTTAATTTTGTTATGACACTCCGGGACAGGACTTACTCGGAGCAGATTGTGGATTAATACGTTTTTATCTTTCTAGCTGTAAAATACACTTTAGGCACATTTTCTAAATAAAATGTTGTATAGAATAAAATGTGTTGGTGTGTGGGAAAAGTCTGACTTTCGGGAAATTACAGTTAAAAACAAACATTGAATTTAAAAGACCAAATGCCAAACACATATTTAGACCTAATCACCATCTACTCAAAGTAAGATACTACATAAACTTCAGGACTTCCTGGCCTGATGACTCCTTGCTGTCCCCAGTCCACCTGATCGTGCTGCTGCTCCAGTTTCAACTGTTCTACCTGCAGCTATGGAACACTGACCTGTTCACCGGACGCGCTACCTTGTCCCGTACCTGCTGTTTTCGACTCTCTCTCTACTGTACCTGCTGTCTCTAACTCTGAATGATCGGCTATGAAAAGCCAACTGACATTTACTCCTGAGGTGTTGACCTGTTGCACTCTCTGCAACTACTGTGATTATTATTTGACCTTGCTGGTCATCTATGAACGTTTGAACATCTTGGCCATGTACTGTTATAATCTCCAACTGGCACAGCCAGAAGAGGACTGGCCACCCCTCAGAGCCTGGTTCCTCTCTAGGTTTCTGCCTTTCTAGGGAGTTTTTCCTAGCCACTGTGCTTCTACATCTGCATTGCTTGCTGTTTGGGGTTTTAAAGAAGGCCAGTTTTATTCCTTCTTTAGTTAGGACAACAGTTTTCAGCTGTGCTAACAGAATTGCAAAAGGGTTTTCTAATGATCAACTAGTCTTTTAAAAGGATAAACTTGGATTATCAACCATTTCCAGCTACAATAGTCATTTACAACATTAATGATGTGGACACTGTATTTATTTATTTTTATTTTTTATACTTTGTTTTTATTGTAGGAACACAAAGAGAGTACAAATAAAGTCACATTTTCTTTTACAAAAACAAATATCTGGCAGTTACAGTGCACTTCATACCTTCATCATCATATCATCATTTTAGTTACATTGACATCTTTGAATTAGACCTTTTCCAAGTACGAAACCCAGTTTTCCCAGTATTCTTGACCTCTCTCCTGTTGAGTTCTTAAAGCAAAGGTCATACGCTCCATGTGGTGTATTTCTTCTACAATGTCTATCCATTGTGTCACTGCGGGAGGGTCTTTTTGTAGCCAATTCTTAATGATAGCCTTTTTACTGGCTGCCAGTAGGACCTTCAAGAGGTACTTTTCTCTATTACCAGTAGGACCTTCAAGAGGTACTTTTCTCTATTATGTAAGTTATCAGGTATTTCACCCATGTACAAAGAAATTGTTTGTTCTATGTCAAATCACATTATTTTTCCAATGTTAGATCTTATTTCTCCCCAGTATGTTTCGATTGCAGGGCAAGTCCAAAAGATATGAGAGTGGTCCGCCCTCAATATGCCGCATTCTCTCCAACAAGGGTGTAGTGAGCCAGTCTGTTTTAATTTCAGTTTAGGTGTTATGAACAAACATATAACATTCTTCCAACAGAATTCTCTCCATGACCTCAAGTTGGTGGAGCTTTGTTGAGTCTCTAATATGTTCAACCATGTTTCATCAGTTATTTCAATGTTAAGTTCCTCCTCCCATTTCTTTTTAATATAGTTTGTAGAATGTTTCTTTGAGGATTGAATACCCAAGTAGAGATTTGAAATACTTTTTTTGTTACTCCCCAAGTTGTATGTGTTAGTGAATACTTGGATTAATTTTGGAGGTGCTCGAGGGTCAGTCACTTTTATCTCCCTTAAGAAATAGTGTCGAACTTGTAGGGATCTGTAAAAATCTTGTTTATCCAAGCCATGTTTTTTACTTAGGTCCTGGAAGTTATCTAGGTTCCCATTCCTTATCATTGTACTGAATGATGTGATGCCTTTCTGCATCCATTGTTTAAACCTGCTGTCCTGAGTTGCAGGGATGAAGCTGGGGTCGTATGCGGGCCAACTCAGCAGTTTGATCTCTCTGTCTAAATTGTTTAGCTTAACTACCGTAAACCATGTCTTCAGAGATAAATTAATCCACTGATTTTGTCTATTGTATATTTATTTCACCATGTCCTTATTTCCCAAAACTGACTGTATGGGTATCTCTGTCAAAGTAGTCTCGATGTCTTTCCATTTGGATTCGTATTCTGAATTGCACCAACACACCAGAGGTCTCAATTGGTCTGACACATAATAATCTTTGAGGTTTGGTAAGGCCATACCTCCACAGTTTTTTGGTAACTGTAATGTTGTATATCTAGTTCTTGTTCTCTTACTGTTTTCTTGTTGATGTGATCGTAATTCTTGCAATAAAGTTTGGGTGTATCTTTTGGTGAATTTACTCCCAGATATTTAATGGATGAAGAGGTCCAGGTGAAGTTATACCTACTCTTCAGCTCTTCCTGTGGGGTATAATAATATATTAGGGCTTGGGTCTTGTGTATGTTAAAAAGCACATACCCTGAATATGTTGCAAATGTTTGTAAAACATCCATCAATCTAGGTACACTTGAGCCTGGGACTTTAAGGAATAACAGAACGTCATCAGCATATCTTACAGTGGGGTAAAAAAGTATTTGGTCAGCCACCGATTGTGCAAGTTCTCCCACTTAAAAAGATGAGAGGCCTGTAATTATCCTCATAGGTACACTTCAACTATGACAGACAAAATGAGAAAAAAAATCCAGAAAATCACATTGTAGGATTGTTAATGAATTTACTTGCAAATGATGGTGGAAAATAAGTATTTGGTCACCTACAAACAAGCAAGATTTCTGGCTCTCACAGACCTGTAACGTCTTCTTTAAGAGGCTCCTCTGTCCTCCCCTCGTTACCTGTAATAATGGCACCTGTTTGAACTTGTTATCAGTATAAAAGACACCTGTCCACAACCTCAAACAGTCACACTCCAAACTCCACTATGGCCAAGACCAAAGAGCTGTCAAAGGACACCAGAAACAAAATTGTAGACCTGCACCAGGCTGGGAAGACTGAATCTGCAATAGGTAAGCAGCTTGGTTTGAAGAAATCAACTGTGGGAGCAATTATTAGGAAATGGAAGACATACAAGACCACTGATAATCTCCCTCGATCTGGGGTTCCACGCAAGATCTCACCCCGTGGGGTCAAAATTATCACAAGAACGGTGAGCAAAAATCCCAGAACCACACGGGGGGGACCTAGTGAATGACCTGCAGAGTACTGGGACCAAAGTAACAAAGCCTACCATCAGTAACAAGCCAGAGACTCAAATCCTGCAGTGCCAGACGTGTCCCCCTACTTAAGCCAGTACATGTCCAGGCCCGTCTGAAGTTTGCTAGAGAGCATTTGGATGATCCAGAAGAAGATTGGGAGAATGTCATATGGTCAGATGAAACCAAAATAGAACTTTTTGGTAAAAACTCAACTCGTCGTGTTTGGAGGACAAAGAATGCTGAGTTGCATCCAAAGAACGCCATACCTACTGTGAAGCATGGGGGTGGAAACATCATGCTTTGGGGCTGTTTTTCTACAAAGGGACCAGGACGACTGATCCGTGTAAAGGAAAGAATGAATGGGGCCATGTATCGTGAGATTTTGAGTGAAAACCTCCTTCCATCAGCAAGGGCATTAAAGATTAAATGTGGCTGGGTCTTTCAGCATGATAATGATCCCAAACACACCGCCCGGGCAACGAAGGGGTGGCTTTGTAAGAAGCATTTCAAAGTCCTGGAGTGGCCTAGCCAGTCTCCAGATCTCAACCCCATAGAAAATCTTTGGAGGGAGTTGAAAGTCCGTGTTGCCCAACAACAGCCCCAAAACATCACTGCTCTAGAGGAGATCTGCATGGAGGAATGGGCCAAAATACCAGCAACAGTGTGTGGAAACCTTGTGAAGACTTACAGAAAGCGTTTGACCTCTGTCATTGCCAACAAAGGGTATATAACAAAGTATTGAGATAAACTTTTGTTATTGCACAATTGGTGGCTGACAAAATATTTTTTTGCCCCACTGTATGTAGCACTGCTCGTCACATTTCCCCAGTAATCTGACTGCCAAGGCCCGGAAAAGACACTGTGCATGTGTTAAATGGTGATCTTTTTATACTTTACCCGACTTTGCTTATTCATTCTTCCATGGTTATCTAACTCCGACTGAGACTTCTCTTATATATATTTTTAGCTTTACATGAATGGAATATGATATTTAATAATGATTAATGTGTTAAGCTGGGGCGCAGTACTTTCGAGGCCCATATGTTGCTAGTACCTGGGTTGAAAAATCTGATACTGGTGCATTCAAAACTAGATCCTGGTGCATTACCTGCTATTAACGTATATGAAACATTACAGAAACTAGGTGTGATCAGTGGTGATCATGACACCATATAGAGTACAGAAAAATAACTTTAGGGCAACGTTACACATTTAATGTGCAATGTGTTGAACCATAACTGTGTAGGTGTGTCCAAACTTCTGACTGATACTGTACACTACCATTCAGAAGTTGGGACACAACTACTAATTCAAGGGTTTTTCTTTATTTGCACTATTTTCTACATTGTAGAATAGTGTAGACATCAAAACTATTAAATAACACATATGGAATCATGCAGTAACCAAAATAGAGTTTAACAAATCTAAATATATTTTAGATTCTTCAATCAGGTTCTGGGAATCCAAAATAGTTCTAAGTTCAAAGACAGAACATGAGGATAACAAATTCTAGTGCCAGGAGATGTTTCCTGCTCTTAGTCTTGGGACTCCCGAGTGAAGCAACGGTCTAAGGCACTGCATCTCAGTGCTAGAGGCATCACTACAGACCCTGGTTCGATTCCAGGCTGTATCACAATTGGGAGTCCCACAGTGTCGTTAGTTTGGCTGGGGTAGGCCGTCATTGTAAATAAGAATTTGTTCTTAACTGACTTGCCTAGTTAAATAAAGGTTCAATTTTTAAAAAAGTAATTCACTAAGAACAAATCAGAAGCAAACGGGCCAAAATGGAGAGGCAGTACCTGAACTTGTCCAATAACAAACACTTGTTTTCATTTTTGGTTACAAAAATGTTTTGCTACAGTGTGCACTAATGAATACAGGATCATTGCACTGGCGTTTCCTCTTCCTCGGTTTCTCCTCCACTCTTTTTGCTCCCTCTCCTCCTGCCCACATCTCCCACTCAGTCATAAAGGTAAGCTCTACCTGCGGCAGAGGCTTCCTCGATCTCACCTCCCCTCCCTCCTGCCCAGTCCTGCCATCTGTTTCCCTCCTCCCCCCCTGTCCCCCAACTTCTGTGCCTCCATCAGGGTCCAGCCCTGAGTCTGGGCTGTGGTAGCGTCTGACGTGGTTCTTGAGGCTGACGTTGTGGTTGAAGCTCTTGTCGCAGCGCTGGCATTGGAAGGGCCTCTCCCCAGTGTGGACGCGCAGGTGGGACTTCAGCTGGCTGAGCTGGGCAAAGGCCCGCTGGCACACCTGACACACAGGGAAGGGCAACATGGACCATGTAAATACAATACTTCGGATTTAAATAAAAATGTAACGTTTTTATTTGATTTACAGTAAATAGCCCTCTTCAAAATAAGTAATTGAAACTGACACTTCAGTTGAATGTAATTGAAACCCGGCCCCTCCCTCCAGACCTGGCACTTGAAGGGCTTGTCGTCACTGTGGGACAGTGCGTGCCTCTCCAGGAGGTGACCTTTGTTGAATTCCTTGTAACATGTGTGACAGATGTGTCTCTTGGACTCGTGCTCTCTGAGATGGCGATTCCGTATGAGGATGTTGTCAAAGCTCAGTGGGCACTCTGAGCAGCTGTAGCATCTGTGACCTTTTAATCTTTTGAATCTGTGGGTCTTCTCGTGGGTCAGCTTGTCCGGCCGCGTCCTGAAGGATTGGAGGCAGAACTTACAGGGAAACTTAAGGTCCTGACGGTGTAGCCTCCGGTGCTGCTTGAGGCCCAGTTCACTCGCACAACCCTGCCCACAGTCTGGACAGCGGACCATGAACTTGTGTTCACACTTATGGTGTTTCAGCCTGGTGGTGTACATGATGCCACATTCAGGACAGAGGACCATGTGGTGTTTTTTAGAGTATTTGAATTTCTGCCGGATGCTGACAAGATCCCCGGAGTCCAGTTCTCCAGCAGCACCGCTGAACGACTCCTGGTCCCGCTGGTCTCTCTGGGGTGATGATGAAGGTGATCCATCAGAGACTTCAGCAGACTCATCCAAACCAGTCTCTCCTGCAGCCTGCTGCAATTGCCTTCCTCTGCTTCTCCCTTTCCCCCTTCCCCTTTTCCCCCTTCCTCTCCCTCTACTACTCGTTGGTTTCTCCTCTTCTGGGTCAAATTCAGAGTCACTCTCTCTCAGTCCCTCTTCCTCAGCTTCTGGGTCAAATTCAGAGTCACTCTCTGTCCGTCTATCTTCCTCATCTGTCTCTTCACCCTCCATCTCACACACATCACCCTCCCCCTCACACCCATCTGCAGCGACCTCCGTCTTCTCTCCTCTGTCTATCTGAGAGGTTGGGCTTTCAGAGTCCTCAGGCTCTATAGAGTATATTGTCACCTCAATAGAGGCCCGCTGCTCAGCACCATTCTCCTGTTGTTCACCACCTAGGAACTTTCCCTTTCTCTCCTCTCCTTCCTCATTCTCCTGTGAGGACAGGCCATTGTCCTCCTGGCTTCGTACACAGTCCATCTCACTGTCCAACACCACCTTAGTCACTTTCTTTCTCTTCTCTGTTCCTTTGTTCCCCTCATTTTCCCCCCTCACCAGGGACATGCCACTTCCTCCTGGTCTTGGTGGCTGGTCTACAGTCACCTCCATCTCCAAAGAGCCAGTCAGATCCAGAGCCTCATCTCTGTCCTCCGATGGCAAGTCCCCATCTCGGTTCTCAGACGGCAAGGCTCCATCTGTGTCCTCAGATGGCAGGGCCACCTGTATGTCAACCTACTTAGCGAAGGAAAACACCAGTATTATTGGAGTGACAGTTCTGTATAAAAAAAAAGAAATAACTAGAGATACCACAGAATACAAACAACTGAAGTTAGTTACCTCACAATATCAACTGTTAATCCTTAAATACCCACCTGAATATTCTGTGGCTCGTCCCCATTTCCTCTGTGCATTGTCTGGACATTAGATGCGTTGCTTGCCCATGTCCTGCGGTGGTTGCAGCTCTGGCAGTGTTGGGTCACAGAGAGGCATGTCCTGTCTCCCTGCGTCTGGATCACACTCTCACGCCTGCACTTCTCACACCGCTGAAACAGCTGTAGCAGGCAGTCGATGTTCACAATGATATCTTCTGGGGAGGGAGGGGGGGCAGCAGGTTGTGGAGGGGGGGCAGCTAACCTGGGTCAAAAAAAAAAAAGAGCGGGTGATTTCCTGCCACTATCGGCTCTTGCCAATTCATACTCATTAGCAATTGTATCTTCTAGGAACATGCGTTGATGAAACATTTCAATAGGAGTCCCCTTATTGGTCGGTATGTACTTCCAAAAAAGGTCTAAATAAAAATGCCTCTGGCACCTCCAATGTATTAAAGTGCCACTGAACACAGATTGGTTATTTTTCTGCTGCTTATTAAAAAAAACAAAATTTCAGTCTTGGAGTTGTGTTTCCTGACCGATTCTACGTTTGGTTAATGATGTTTGTCCCCCATGAGACACTGTAGACACGGAAGCCTAAGAAACTGTTCGAATAAGGATGTGTACGTGCACTACTTCGCACACACCATACATTTATTTCTAATGGATGCTCATTGCTCCTTGTGTAGAGCTAAATTATTTTGGGGTGCACTGGAGACCCTGTACTACTTTCTGACTTCTAGCCTTCCAAGGTTTAAAATACTGAAGAAGGAACAGGAAAACATGCAGCTGAATCTCTCGCTGCTCTCAAGCTGAAGAGCCTACTGGCCACAAGGTGGGCCTCCAGGAAACAGGCCACAGAAGTGATTATACAGAGCCTGCATGCAATCCTTGAACTCTGCTCTGAATAAATCACCATAACCATACTACACCAAATACTGCCTCTACAGCTGATGACCTGCTCTCAAAGATGAGCACATTTGAGTTTAAATTAATGTTGGTGTTTTGGAACAGTTTACTAAAGAAGACGTACATCCTTCCCATCAGCAGTGCCATCAGTATTGCCAGTGCCATCAGCAGTGCCAAGCAAAGTTTCAGCTGCCTGTGAAAATCATCAAGCGATATTTGTGTGCATACATGAATAAGGCCAGACTATCCAACCTCGCATTGCTTTATACTGAGTGGGACATAGTGATTAAGAAAGTATTCACACCCCTTGAGTTTTCCACATTCAGTTGTGTTACAGCCTGAATTTAAAATTGATTACATTTAGATGGCCTACACACAATTCTCCATAATGTCAAAGTGGAATTATGTTTTCGAAATGTTTACAAATTACAATGAATATCCCTCTGAGCATGGTAAAGTTATTAACTGAGGATGGATCAACAACATTGTAGTTACTCCACAAAACGAACCTAATTGACAGAGTGGAAGGAAGGAAGCCTGTACAGAATAAAAAAATATTCCAAAACATGCATCCTGTTTGCAAAAAGGCACTAAAGGAATATTACCACAAATGTGGCAAAGCAATTAACTTTTTGTCTTGAATACAAAGTTATGTTTGGGGCAAATACTACAAACATTCCATATTTTCAAGTATAGTGGTGGCTGCATCATGTTATGGGTATGCTTGTAATCATTAAGGACTGGGGAGTTTTTCATGATAAAAAAAAGATACGGAATAGTGTCCACAGCAAAATCCTAGAGGAAAACGTGGTTCAGTCTGCTTTTCACCAGAAACTGGGAGATGAAATCACCTTTGAGCAGGACAATAACCTAAAACACAAGGCAAAATCTACACTGGGGTTGCTTACCAAGAAGACAGTGAATGTTCCTGAGTGACCGAATTACAGTTGACTTAAATCTACTTGAACATCTATGGCAAGACCTGAAAATGGTTGTCTAAGCAATGATCAATCAATTTGACAGAGCTTGAAGAGGTTTGAAAAGAATAGTGAGCAAATGTTGCACAATAAAAGGTGTGGAAAGCTCTTAAACTTACCCAGAAAGACTCACAGCTGTAATCGCTGCCAAAGGTGCTTCTATAAAGTATTGTCTCAGGGGTATGCAAATTATATATTTCTGTAATTCATTTTTTTTTTTTTGCAAAAAAAAAATAAAACATGTTTTCACTTTGATTGTGGGGGATTGTGTGTAGATGGGTGAGGGAAAATATCTATTTAATCAATTTTGAATTCAGGGTTATTATTAATATATATTTAATTCAGGCAAAATGTGGAATAAGGCAAGGCACTGTAGACACTGACAACTTGATTGGCAAATTTACCAACATGAAGGAGAGGAGGATGACATTTTAAAAACGGGACCCTGGTTTGTAAATAGTTTGTTCAAGTGTTGGGATTATTATTTAGTTATATTGAACGAATGATTATGGAATTTAACAAAATTGACTAGATTACATCAGACTACAACATGGGTATTTTGGCTGAGCAGTGACAACCTGGTGAGTGAAACATCATTTTTTATTGGTCTTTGGTTAAGATGAAAGCAGTTGACATGTTATTACAGGCCCTCTTGCTCATCAACTCTTGACACCTATTGCATATATACCGTGTGCGTGTGTGACACTGCCTGCCTTGTGTTGCTTACGATGTGCCTATTTTGTAGTTGTGATCTCATTGTCTACTTTATCTTTGAAAGTAGGCCTATGTCTGCTAAACGAGAGCTTCATGCGTTGCGATGAATGGTTTTGATGACTCGCCGCTTTGGTGCTGCTGTCCTTGGGGCTGACCACCTGCGGAGCTCTCCCGACCACTGCGCTTTGTAGAGCGACGTGTGCTGTCCATGGTGCTGACCACCTGCGGAGCTCTCCCGACCACTGCGCTTTGTAGAGCGATGTGTGCTGTCCATGGTGCTGACCACCTGCGGAGCTCTCCCGACCACTGTGCTTTGTAGAGCGACGTGTGCTGTCCATGGTGCTGACCACCTGCGGAGCTCTCCCGACCACTGTGGTTTGTAGAGCGACGTGTGCTGAACTTGGTGCTGAAACATTGTATTGCGATTCACCGCAGACTGACACTTTTTTTTTTTTTGGTGTCTGGCAAAGTGACACTATCTGTATGTTTTATTGGAAATAGGCTTGCATGGCTCTATGTGATGATGGCCAATTTGTGTTTATGATAGCTGATATACTTTTATGATTTGGTTAGAAGGACCCCTTGAAAGCGCCCGCCCCCTCTGCGCTGAGGCTAGGTCCACGCCTGGTTCTGGGACAATAGATCCAATATTCATACATCTACTGTACATAAAATATATATATATTAATTCATACAACTACTGTTATATATATATATATACATACACATTAAGCAATGAGGCTAAAGCAACCGATCAGAACATTTATCTGAAAATGTTGCTAAACATATTTCTTCACATGTTACGCGCAGCAATGCGCCCACAGCAGTAGGCTATGTAGGCTATGTGGGCTATGCGCAAATGTGCACAACAGGTACTAGCCTTTCTCTCAGCTTGTGACTATTTGATCTGACCGAACCGTGCCTCGAGTATGTCAACAGAATCAAGCCTTTAGACGTTAATTATCCTACATTATACTTGTCAAGCATGACTGGCGTTTAGCCTAAAGGGTGAATTCGGAAAGAGTGGAACATCATATAAACTGGCACAGCTTAATTCTTACGCATTTATTTCTTGGTCTGACATGTGAAAATCTAAACTATTGTTACGCCCTTGCAGAGAAACTACACGATCAAAATCACATCACTTTATTGGTGTGACAGAGGGGGGCAGAGCAAGCTTCAAACAGGAAGCTCACCCTGCAAAACAGTGACATAGCTTTCTTTCTGTTTTGATGTTATAAAATTGCAAAATATCGCACTGTGCCAAATGTTGATTTAAATGTGCATATTATGTAGTACTGCATGAAAATTCATAAAGAAGTTGCAAATATTATGTTTCGATTTTGTAATTCAGTCTTTTGTTATTGTCCCGCTTTACCAACCATAGCTAGCTAAAGTAGGACGGCATGGAGTAGCTAAAGTAGGACGGCATGGAGTAGCTAAAGTAGGACGGCATGGAGTAGCTAAAGTAGGACGGCATGGAGTAGCTAAAGTGGGACAGTATGGAGTAGCAAAAGTGGGACAGCATGGAGTAGCTAAAGTGGGACAGTCTTATAGGCTTTTCCAATGGAGGAAAGATATCAAGTTTACATTATGGACCTCCTGTACTGGTTAGGTATGGCTCTGGTTATTGTAGTACTAAATCCTGTAAAAAACATTGTAGTAGTATTGTTAATTGAGTGTATTCAGATCAAGTGGGAAACTTTTTGCATTAATTGTACCCCAATGGGCTAATAGCCCGACACATGATGCATTTCTGGAATCTACACTTGTTTCCTAATCACACAAAATGTTGTCATTGGGGTACAATTAGGACCATAATAATGGTGTCGCAGTTTATCTAAACTGCTGTCCAGGCTATCAAATGCGAGAAACATTTTTATTTGACTCCGTGTAGACAAAATGGGTGTGTCATGCATCCTGTTAAAATATCAACAAAGAAAATGTGTGTGTGATTTTAGAAACATCTTGAGGATTTCAGAAATGTAACATGTGTTGGGTTTATATGTTGGATAGATGTCGAAAGACGGAAAATGCAAGAAGTGTCCCACTTCCTCCTCTCGTACATTTTTTTATTTCGTTTTCTGGCCTTGTGAGCGGGGATTTGAGTAGTCATTGGGTTTGGACATTTTAGGTGGACCTGGCAACCCTGATAAACTGGTAGACTGCAGGAAAAAAAAACGAATTACCTGTCAAGCAAAAACAAAGCCACTTCGGCATCTGTAGGCATAGATTTCTCCTCCTTGAGGTTCCTCCATCTGGTAAAAGCTTCTCCGATATTAATCCGATTTCTGGATTTGTCCTTTAATTTTCTCCACTCAGAATCTCGATCGGGTTTCTTCTTCAGTGGTAAAAAGGGTGTAAAGATTATATTATTATTGGCCATGATTGGGCGCAATAGAGGCACTATTTAAAACTAAATCGAATGTACTAGGGTATGGTGTAACGTTGGCTTTCCTTACAAATCTCAGCGTTCCACCATTGTTTCCACCACGGAAATGACCTAATATTTACGTATTCCCGGGCCCCCTTTCTTCAGTAGGGTTTAAGGAAGATTGTCATCCAAACAGCGCATTGCCGCCTACTGTGCTGGAGTGTGGGCCAGAGACAGTAAGGAACTAAATCCTACCTGCTAGCCCTGTTTCTCTTGGGACACTGTCTGAATCCAAAATTACCCCCTTCCCTCGCCCCTCCATTTGCGAGTTCACACGCGCCTCCGACATTTACACAAGTGTCCCAAAACGGAGGGAGTGAAAATTTGTTTCAAAATACTGGCAGTACTTCCACCTTCCTGATGGATGTTGTATTGACCAAGCAGGCAATGGGAGACAACTGAGTAGGGTGCAAATATTAGGGGGTTTATTTTCCCAAACTTGAAATTGTTTACAAAGAGAAGACAAAAACCATAGTGCATAAAAAGTACTTAAAAGGTCTGTAAATGAATACTCAAACATAGATAAATGTATAACTGAGGTCTACACAGCAGAGCCAACTTCTTCTTCAAGGTTTATTGGCAGACTAGTTTCAATGTCACATGCACAATGAAATGTCTTCCTTGCAAGCTCTAACCCCAACAATGCAGTAGTCAATAACAAATGTAATACTGAATATAACAAGGTAGAACAAAAACATGAGCAATAAGAACACTGGTAGAAAGTAAGCAAGCAGTTCCAGTAGCATATTTACAAGGTGCAGGGACACTGTAGTGATAGGTAGATGTGTATAGGGTTAAGGTGACAAGGCATCGGGATATAAGAAACAGTCCCAGCAGCACATATGATTGTATGTGAGCGGGTGTGAGTAGTCAGTATAAATGTATATGCATATTATGTGTGTGTGTGTGTGTGTGAATGGAGTGAGTGTGTAGGGCCCTCTGAGTGTGCAGAAATCAAATACAAGGGTCAACTCAGTCTGTTAGCCATTTAGTTAGCTATTTAGCAGTCTTATGGCTTGGGGATAGAAGCTATTCAGGAGCCTGTTGGTGTCGGACTTCATGCACCGGCACAGCTTGCCATGTGGAAACAGAGAGAACAGTCTATGACTTGGGTGGCTGTAGTCTAACCTATAAGGTGTATTGCCGCCACTTACTGTGCGGGGTAGTAAAGTATCCCCCCAAAACGTTTTGGATGAAAATAGTCATACTAACTACCAAAAACTAAAGTAACACTATTTCTTCTGTTAAAATCAGTCAAAATGTGATCCCTACACAGGCTCATAGAGCCTGGGAGGGCCGTACTTCTCCTGTCTTTCAGGCCCAGAACCTTTTCTGCCACAGCCACAATGACGTCCAATTTCCTGATTTATTTGACACTTGAAACTCCAAGAGTTAGTTGAGCACACAGAATATAAAAGAGAATGGCCAGTTCCAAATATGAGGTAGGGAGGCTACAAATATACACATTAACAAAATCAAGGATCTATTCCCAACATTTTTTGCAGAAACATGATTTTAAGCATAAATATCATTAACGTAATTTGTTTTAAATAAAAAACGCTAGCATATCATGTTAAACTGGAGAAATCCAGTTAAAATGATATGTTAATCGACACCCAATTAGCAGCAGGCCGGCTAACAAGCTGGCCACAATGCTGCAGATAAGGCACCAGAAACGTGCTGCAAAATCTCAAATGGTAAAACGCATCAATAATTATTAGATTAAGATGCTACAAATATACATCTACGGGTGTGCACTTAGAATTAGTGTATTCAACAATTCAATAAAGGTGTATCTTTGATATTTGAAATGAAAACCATGTGGTCATTATTTGATTGAACACTAAATGTCTGGTGCAAATTAATGTTAAAGTGCAAAGGATAGGGAGATTTAGCTATGGCTACATGTGGGCGTCACAGACACCTTCCTAATATTGCAAATGCTTTTTTTGGGCTGGATCATGTTGTTGAATTGTATGTTTTAATTCTGTAATGTATAGATTGTTGCCGCCTTCTTGGCCAGGTCTCACTAGAAAAAGAGACTCTGGGTCTCAATGGGCTTTTCCTGGTGAAATAAAGGCTATAAAATAGTAATGACTTATTCAGCCGTCTGTGTCCTAGCCTTGTAAAAATGGCCTCACCTGTCTCTTCCTCCCTGACTTTCCTATTTACTTAGAATAGATGCCTGCCTTTAGGCGTCTCTGTTCCGCCTGTCCAAATCATTCCCTTTGGCACCGCCACATCCACTACCTCTCTCCTAAGGGCCTGTTTGGCTAGCACATATACCTACTTATTCCCTTCCACCCCCTATGGCAGGGGTATTCAAGGACAAGTCAGTTAAGAACAAATTCTTATTTTCAGAGGCAGAAGGACAGATTTTTACCTTGTCAGCTCAGGGATTCGATCTTGCAACCTTTCAGTTACTAGTCCAACGCTCTAACCACTAGGCTACCTGCTTCATTCAACACGGTATCTCAGTGCATTCAAATTTCCATCGATAAAATGCAATTGCTTTCGTTTGTCAGTAGCTCATGGCTGCCCCTACCATAAACAATCTGTACATAAAGTAGAGAATCCCACACATGCACAGAAGCTTCGGGACCTTTAGCTGTCGGGAAGAGGGTTCTGCAGCAATTCCGTTAGCTAAAGAGTGTGGCGAATGCTACTTGTTTAATAAAGTTAGATCAAAGCTTAAGCAATGTCTGCAAGATCACATAGTTATGGGATTGTACTTAACCAAATATAATAGCATAACGTTACTGTAAGACAAAACACCACCGCATTAATGAGATTTTAGGATTTTAGGATGAGATTTTAGGATGATTGTGCGAATGGTCGCATTTCTCTCCTGCCGCCAAAACTCAACAGCGTTGTGCCAAAATGTGCTTTGAAATAAAACACAGGCAGGCCTATGCAAGTAGACACCATCAGCTCTAAAATTCGCTCCCAGTACATCATTCAAAACAACATTGTACATAACTCAATATCTATAAAACCTATATTTATTTTTTAAAATAACGAAACGTGCCAAACGTGATTTGGATCCTCAGCTCTGGGGAAGAGGCCAAAGGGGAGTGCCGAAACGAGGGTGGTTACCTTCGGATCCACAGCCTTTAACCTATAAACAAATAACATTGTTATGAATCGATCAATGTTTGCAAATGTCTTGTCTTTTGAGTAGGCCAATTTATATTTCAATGAAGCCTGCAGAACCAACTTTACCTGTCCAAAAGTAGACATGCTAAATCAACATAACTCTTCAGCTCCTGAATGGTAACTTTACAGTAGAATATGGTAGTTAGCTAGAATGACTGAAAGTTGAGGCTTATGCATTACCGGTCAGGAGACAGCATGCCAGGCTTCTCCATGTATGCTGTTCTCTCCACTGTGAAAAAAACACATGGCGGACTGCGACGTCGGATCAAAACAAAAGTGACATAAGTAAATTATTTGGAGTAATGAGAATGATTGTGACTATTTTTGTTCAAATAAATGCTCTGCTTCCCAATAAAAACTAGTTAGAACATTCTGCCATATTTTATGGAAAATAGTTTGTTTCCAGTGATGATCTTCAAAATCAAATCAAATCAAATGTATTTATATAGCCCTTCGTACATCAGCTGATATCTCAAAGTGCTGTACAGAAACCCAGCCTAAAACCCCAAACAGCAAGCAATGCAGGTGTAGAAGCACAGTGGCTAGGAAAAACTCCCTAGAAAGGCCAAAATCTAGGAAGAAACCTAGAGAGGAACCAGGCTATGTGGGGTGGCCAGTCCTCTTCTGGCTGTGCCGGGTGGAGATTATAACAGAACATGGCCAAGATGTTCAAATGTTCATAAATGACCAGCATGTTCGAATAATAAGAAGGCAGAACAGTTGAAACTGGAGCAGCAGCACGACCAGGTGGACTGGGGACAGCAAGGAGTCATCATGTCAGGTAATCCTGGGGCATGGTCCTAGGGCTCAGGTCCTCCGAGAGAGAGAAAGAAAGAGAGAAGGAGAGAATTAGAGAACGCACACTTAGATTCACACAGGACACCGAATACGACAGGAGAAGTACTCCAGAAATAACAAACTGTCCCTAGCCCCCCGACACATAAACTACTGCAGCATAAATACTGGAGGCTGAGACAGGAGGGGTCAGGAGACACTGTGGCCCCATCCGAGGACACCCCCGGACAGGGCCAAACAGGAAGGATATAACCCCACCCACTTTGCCAAAGCACAGCCCCCACACCACTAGAGGGATATCTTCAACCACCAACTTACCATCCTGAGACAGGGCCGAGTATAGCCCACTAAGATCTCCGCCATAGCACAACCCAAGGGGGGGCGCCAACCCAGACAGGATGACCACATCAGTGAATCAACCCACTCAGGTGACGCACCCCTTCCAGGGACGGCATGAGAGAGCCCCATTTGAGACGACTGTACAACCATTAAGATTAATTGTCAGATTCAACAGAAGATCTCTTTGTTTCTTGGGACCTAGAACAAGCATCTCTGTTTTGTCCGAGTTTAAAAGTAGAAAGTTTGCAGCCATCCACTTCCTTATGTCTGAAACACATGCTTCTAGCAAGGGCAATTTTGGGGCTTCACCATGTTTCATTGAAATGTACAGCTGTGTGTCATCCGCATAGCAGTGAAAGTTAACATTATGTTTTCGAATAACATCGCCAAGAGGTAAAATATATAGTGAAAACAATAGTGGTCCTAAAACGGAACCTTGAGGAACACCGAAATTTACAGTTGATTTGTCAGAGGACAAACCATTCACAGAGACAAACTGATATCTTTCCGACAGATAAGATCTAAACCAGGCCAGAACTTGTCCGTGTAGACCAATTTGGGTTTCCAATCTCTCCAAAAGAATGTGGTGATCGATGGTATCAAAAGCAGCAATAAGGTCTAGGAGCACGAGGACAGATGCAGAGCCTCGGTCCGATGCCATTAAAATGTAATTTACCACCTTCACAAGTGCCGTCTCAGTGCTATGATGGGGTCTAAAACCAGACTGAAGCATTTCGTATACATTGTTTGTCTTCAGGAAGGCAGTAAGTTGCTGCGCAACAGCCTTTTCAAAAATTTTTGAGAGGAATGGAAGATTCGATATAGGCCAATAGTATTTTATATTTTCTGGATCAAGGTTTGGCTTTTTCAAGAGGCTTTATTACTGCCACTTTTAGTGAGTTTGGTACACATCCGGTGGATAGAGAGCCGTTTATTATGTTCAACATAGGAGGGCCAAGCACAGGAAGCAGCTCTTTCAGTAGTTTAGTTGGAATAGGGTCCAGTATGCAGCTTGAAGGTTTAGAGGCCATGATTATTTTCATCATTGTGTCAAGAGATATATTACTAAAACACTTGAGCGTCTTTCTTGATCCTAGGTCCTGGGAGAGTTGTGCAGACTCAGGACAACTGAGCTTTGAAGGAATACACAGATTTAAAGAGGAGTCCGTAATTTGCTTTCTAATAATCATAATCTTTTCCTCAAAGAAGCTCATGAATTTATCACTGCTAAAGTGAAAGTCATCCTCTCTTGGGGAATGCTGCTTTTTAGTTAGCTTTGCGATAGTATCAAAAAGGAATTTCGGATTGTTCTTATTTTCCTCAATTAAGTTAGAAAAATAGGATGATCGAGCAGCAGTAAGGGCTCTTCGGTACTGCACGGTACTGTCTTTCCAAGCTAGTCGGAAGACTTCCAGTTAGGTGTGGCGCCATTTCCGTTCCAATTTTCTGGAAGCTTGCTTCAGAGCTTGGTTATTTTCTGTGTACCAGGGAGATAGTTTCTTATGAGAAATGTTTTTAGTTTTTAGGGGTGCAACTGCATCTAGGGTATTGCGCACGGTTAAATTGAGTTCCTCAGTTAGGTGGTTAACTGATTTTTGTCCTCTGGCGTCCATGGGTAGACAGAGGGAGTCTGGAAGGAATCTGGGATCATGAATACAGCCTCAAGCTCATTACCAGAACGTTAACTATTCATGAAAATCGCAAATGAAATGAAATTAATATGCTAGCTCTCAAGCTTAGCCTTTTGTTAACAACCCTGTCTTCTCAGATTTTCAAAATATGTTTCTCAACCATAGCAAAACAAGCATTTGTGTAACAGCTAACTAGCACAGCTAGCGTAGCATTTAGCGTTAGCATCAGCAGGCAACATTTTCACAAAAACCAGAAAATCATTCAAATAAAATCATTTACCTTTGAAGAACTTCAGATGTTTTCAATGAGGAGACTCTCAGTTAGATAGCAAATGCTCAGTTTTTCCTGAAAGATTATTTGTTTAGGATAAATCGCTCCGTCTCCGTTTTGGCTACCAAAAAAACCCGAAAAATCAGTTAACAAAACGCCAAACTTTTTTCCAAATTAACTCCATAATATCGACTGAAACATGGTAAACGTTGTTTAGAATCAATCCTCAAGGTGTTTTTCACATATCTCTTCATGATATATCGTTCGTTGAAAGCCTCCTCTCTCCTCTCAATCACTGGATGACTGCGTGCAGCTTGTAGATTACGCACCAATTTAGACAAAGGACACCGGGCGGACCCCTGGTAAATGTAGTCTCTTATGGCCAATCTTCCAATGATATGCCTACAAATACGTCACAATGCTGCAGACACCTTGGAGAAACGATAGAAAGGGCAGGCTCATTCCCGGTGCATTCACAGCCATATAAGGAGACAATAGAAAACAGAGCCTCAAAAATTCTGCCCATTTCCTGGTTGAAGTTTCATCTTGGTTTCGCCTGTAGCATGAGTTCTGTGGCACTCACAGATAATATCTTTGCAGTTTTGGAAACGTTAGAGTGTTTTCTTTCCAAATCTGCCAATTATATGCATAGTCGAGCATCTTTCCGTGACAAAATATTGCGCTTAAAACGGGCAATTTTTTTAATCCATAAATTAAAAGAGCGCCCCCTATATCCAAGAAGTTAAAGTCACCAAAGATTAGAATATTATGCTATGACTACAAGGTCCGATAGGACTCAGGGAACTCAATGGGGAATGCTGCATATTGCCCACGAGCCCTGTAAACAGTAGCTATAAAAAGTGATTGAATAGGCTGCATAGATTTCATGACTAGAAGCTCAAAAGTAAATTGTAAATTGAAATTTGCTATCGTAAATGTTAGCAACACCTCCGCCTTTGCGGGATACACGGGGGATATGGTCACTAGTGTAGCCAGGAGGTGAGGCCTCATTTAACACAGTAAATTCATCAGGCTTAAGCCATGTTTCAGTCAGGCCAATCGCATCAAGATTATGATCAGTGATTAGTTAACTGACTATAATTGCCTTTGAAGTAAGGGATCTAACATTAAGTAGCCCTATTTTGAGATGTGAGGTATCATGATCTCTTTCAATAATGACAGGAATGGAGGTGTCTTTATCCTAGTGAGATTGCTAAGGCGAACACCGCCATGTTTAGTTTTGCCCAACCTAGGTTCGAGGCACAGACACGGTCTCAATGGTGATAGCTGAGCTGACTACACTGACTGTGCTAGTGGCAGACTCCACTATGCTGGCAGGCTGGCTAACAGCCTGCTGCCTGGCCTGCACCCTATTTCATTGTGGAGCTAGAGGAGTTAGAGCCCTGTCTATGTTGGTAGATAAGATGAGAGCACCCCTCCAGCTAGGATGGAGTCCGTCACTCCTCAGCAGCAGGCTTGGTCCTGTTTGTGGGTGAGTCCCAGAAAGAGGGCCAATTATCTACAAATTCTATCTTTTGGGAGGGGCAGAAAACAGTTTTCAACCAGCGATTGAGATTCATCTGTCGGACTGCCAGATGGTGAAGCGTGATTCATCACTCTAGAGAAGGCGTTTCCACTGCTCCAGAGTCCAATGGCGGCGAGCTTTACACCACTCTTGCCTGCGTATGACATTGCGCATGGTGATCTTAGGCTTCTGTGCGGCTGCTCGGCCACAGAAACCCATTTCATGAAGATCCCGATGAACAGTAATTGTGCTGACATTGCTTCCAGAGGCAGTTTGGAACTTGGTAGTGAGTGCTGCAGAGGACAGACTATTTTTACGCGCTTAAGCACTCACAGTCCCGTTCTGTGAGCATGTGTGGCCTACTTGCACAGTGCCGTTCTTCACTTGAAGAATTTCTGGATCCAGCTGGTGACACGCACGCATGCCTTGGTGCATGTTGCTGTATAGCTCCCCTGTTGTTCAATACCATGGGGCCTTCTGCTCTGCTTACTGCCTCTGCATAAGAGACAGACTGAACTGCCCTGAATTTTGTCCACCTCCATCTCTTTCACCCTATTTGGGCATTCCAAGGATGTCGCCTCATGTTCTCCTCCACAGTAACAACCCTTTATTCCTTTGCAATTCTTCCTTCTATCTGCAGACACTCCATCAGGGATGGGTAACTCCAGTCCTCAGAGGGGCCTGATTGGTGGTACACTTTTGCCCCAGCTCTCTCTCTCTCTCTCTCTCACACACACACACACACACACACACACTCCAATAATCAACTAATCATGATCTTCAGTTTAGAATGCAATTAATTTAAATCAGCTGTGTTTACTAGGGATTGGGGAAAAAATGTGACACCACACCACAGTTGGGTTCACAAGTTTGTACAGTACAGAGTAGAGAACACTAGCATTAAGTAGCTTCATGTATTGTATTCTACTGTGATGTACTTTAATGTCCAAACTTGTGAAACATTGATGTCTATGATTGATTCAGATTTGGTCTTGTTTTGAAGCAAAGCAACCAAATGTCTTGTTTGGGGCAGAGCTCACTAAAAATAAGCCAGTGTGTAGAACAATACCCAAATATACTAAGTAGGCTATTGTATATTTATACCATTTGAGTACCCATTTAGGATACATCACCATGAATAGAAGGACAATATCCATATCAGGGACCTGATGAAATTCTGTTACCTTATTATGTTACTCAGTGTAAATCCACTTCACATACTGTAGTTCAATAAGTCAACGTGTCATGTCATAGTTGACACCCCATTATGTTCTTAATTCGGAACAGATATTTAAGAGGTATTTTTTAAAGTGGACAAAAAACTGAGGGAGATTTTTACCGAAGTTCTGTTACCACACTTTGCATCTGCACAGTTCTTCCAGATAATGTGTTTTTGTTAAAATGTCTATGTAAATGGTTAAAAGTAGTCAAATCAAATTGTATTGGTCACATACACATGTTTAGCAGATGTTATTGCGGGTCTAGCTCCAACAGTGAAGTAATATCTAACAAGTAATATCTATCAATTTCACAACAATACACACAAATTTAGGAATGGAATTAAGAATATATAAATATTTGGATGAGCAATGTCAGAGCGGCATAGACTAATACAGTAGAATAGAATACGGTATATGAGATGAGTAGGGCAAAATATGTAAACATTTATTAAAGTGACTATTGTTCCAAGTATTAAAGTGGCCAGTGATTTCAAGTCTGAATATAGGGCAGCAGCCTTTAAGGTGCTAGTGATGGCTATTTAACAGTCTGATGGCCTTGAGACAGAAGCTGCTTTTCAGTCTCTTGGTCCCAGCTTTGATCTACCTTCACCACTTGAGGGCAGCCCATCAGGAAGTCTAGGACCCAGTTGCACAGGTTCAGACCCAAGGCCCCAAGCTTTCTTTCCCAATATTTCTTTACAGACTAATACACTTAAAACAAATAACCAAACCGAAAAGTGCAGATATTACTAGTGCCTCCCCCGCGATCAAACCGCCATAAAATAAAAACGCAGCCTAACGTGAACATTGACAGCTGCTTTGAAGGACAAAAATCAAATAAATGCTACTGGGATCAGTGAAATGCAGGCTAAACTGACAACGGAGTGAAGAGCAGAAACCTCAACTAGCAAGTCGCAGCAATGAAGATGTGTGTGCTCGTTCACGAGTAGGAGGGGAGAGAGAATTTTACGCGCCATCATTAAAATGAAACACTTAAATTTACTCTGGTCTGTCCACGGGACTTGTTGTCCTGCTTCTTGGATGCTGATCGAATTATTGTAGGTTTTAAAGCGGTCTCTGGTGGTGCAGGATTACTGAGGTATACAATTAACGGATGCTTCTGGGAGTCAGCCATGTTGACAGACGTCTAAATGTAGGGATAGTTAAAGGACTCATTCAAAGATATTTATAACTAATCCCTTTCTCGCTGTGACTCAGCTGAGTCTTCTTCTATGTCAAGGCGGTCCGCAAACAATCGTTTAAGTGCATGCCGCCTTACTACTTGCAAAAATAATTAAAGAAGTCCTGGATGCAATCATTGATGAAACACAGTCTGGCTTCATGAGGAACAGACATATTTCTAACAATGTCAGACTAATATTAGACATACTTGACTACTCAGACCTAATAATTGAGGATAGCTTCATATTATTTTTTAGATTTTTATAAAGCATTTGACACAATAGAGCAGCAGTTTCTCTTCCACTCCCTTGAGAGACTTGGCTTTGGGGATTTTTTCTGTAAGGCTATTAAGACTCTCTATGCAAATGGTAACAGCTCTATCAAATTGAAATATGGCACCTCACCTAGATTTGAGTTAAAGAGAGGAATTAGGCAAAGTTGTCCTATCTCTCCATACCTGTTTTTAATAATCACCCAACTTCTTGCAAATTCTTTAAATAATAGTCCTGTACAAGGTATTGCCATAGCTGGTAAAGAAATTATTATAAGCCAGCTGGCTGACGATACTACACTTTGTCTGAAAGACGCTAACCAAATTCCCATATCGATCAATGTGATACAATCCTTTTCCAAAGCGTCTGGTCTATATCTTAAACATTAATAAATGTGAACTCATAGCTGTCAAAGATTGTGTGACACCTTCATATTATGATATTCCAGTAAAAGAAGAACTTACATATTTAGGCATAACCGTTACAAAGGATCAGAAGTCTAGAGGCTTACTAAATTTTAACCCTCTTATGAAAAAACCCCAGAAGAAGCTAAATCAATGGCTACAGAGGGTCTTATCTTTAAAAGGTAGAGTCCTAATAACCAAGGCTGAAGGTATCTCTAGACTAACATATGGTGCTCTATCTTTATATCTTGACAGTAAAATAAGCAAGGAGATAGACCAGATGCTTTTCAACTTTCTTTGGAGAAACCGTACCCATTACATTAGGAAAACTGTTGTAATGAACACTTATGAGAATGGTGGACTGAATTTTCTGGACTTTACTACTTTAAATAATACTTTTAAGATCAATTGGATAAAAAATTCCTAAGAAGACCCACTTCTATCTGGAATTTTATTCCTCATCATGTCTTCTCTACTGTTGGTGGCCTTAACTTCATGTTGTTTTGCAATTATAATATTGACAAAGTTCCAGTGAAACTTTCTGCTTTTCATCGGCAGGTTTTCTTGTCATGGTCCTTAATTTACAAACACAATTTATCCTATCCTATATCCTATTGGTGAGCCAACTGGTAAATGCAGATGGTCTTTTACTCAGTTATAAAGAATTCTTATCACTTTACAAGGTCCCTGTAACACCTAAAGATATTGCAATTGTTTTAGATGCCATTCCCTCAGGTGTTGCTATGTTATTCAGGAACGTGTCAAGACCTGACCCTCAGAGCCTACCTTCTAATGACCCTGTTGACTCATCAGTAGGAAAGATTTGTTTCTCGTTTGATCCATTCAACAACAGAGCGATACGATCCTTGTTTCAGCAGGATGTTGTATCTATACCTTATGTCATGCCTTATTGGAATGGATTTATTGATAATATCTGTTGGAAAAAAGTTTGGATGTTGCCACACACATACCTACTTGTTAACAAATTTAAGGAAGTTTCCTTTAAAATTATTCATAAATATTATCCTGCCAACCACTATATGATTGTCCATTATTTGTAATCTATGTATGCTTGTGTTCCCTCATGTGCTTTATGTATTGATTTGTTGTTAATAAAAAAAACATTTTAAAAAGTGCATGTCGCCACCTACTGTGCGGGAATGTAGGCACAGAGCAAGAGCTATGTATTCTTCTTTGGGTTTTATGGCGAACTACACTCAAAAGGTAAAGTGTTGCCCACAACTGGACTGGGGGTAAGATAAATGACCAAATAAACATTCTAGCCAATGAGAGGGCAGATATGTGTGAGAACAACAAGCACAACTCCATTATAAAATTGTTTTTCTCCAAGTTCCCGAAATGCCACATGCGCCCACTTATCAGTAAATTCGTATCAACATAAACATGATGAAACTTCAATTCGATCAAATTAAACATTGCAGCAAATTAGACATTTAATTTGATGGTTTTTGTTTGTATGTAACCTTTATTTAACTGTTGACCAAATTCGACATTCTCTCATTGATCTCCCTAAAAGAAAATCCCCACTCCCACTGGTTAACATTGTATTTTTGTACTGACAGACTTTAGAGCGGAGTCAAGCCTCTTGCTTCCTCGCTGGTTATATCCAAGATGAGTTTATCTCTGTGCTTCTTAACTAGTGGGCCGGTCCAGCCAGGAGAACTCAAAATGCAATATATCAGTCAATAACATCTGTGGGGAGGAAATTCTTTGTAACATATTCCCTTTACAAACCTATCAGATTTTTCCTTGACATTTGATGATATAGAACAGTGAAACACATTTTCTTTAACAATATATATCTTTAAACATAAACTGTAGAAGTGAAAAAACAACAGCCTCAAGAGTTCTAAGAAATGTTCAAAGCCAAAACATTATGGTCATGACAAAACCGATAAGACTTTTTTTTAATGACACCAGTAGATGGCTCCTGGTTCTGGTCTGGTTCTCTCTGGGGTGGTGATGATAATGTATCCAGCTTTTCAACAGCAGTGTCCACATGTACAGTGGGGCAAAAAAGTATTTAGTCAGCCACCAACTGTGCAAGTTCTCCCACTTAAAAGTTACAGGTCTGTGAGAGCCAGAAATCTTGCTTGTTTGTAGGTGACCAAATACTTATTTTCCACCATCATTTGCAAATAAATTCATAAAAAATCCTACAATGTGATTTTCAGGATTTTTTTCCCTCATTTTGTCTGTCATAGTTGAAGTGTACCTATGATGAAAATTACAGGCCTCTCTCATCTTTTTAAGTGGGAGAACTTGCACAATTGGTGGCTGACTAATTACTTTTTTCCCCCACTGTATCTCTCCTAGAGGCTTCTACCAGTGCCCCCCTCCTCCACTACCTTACCCTTTACTCCCTGTCTTCTCCTCTTCCTCCAGGTCAAAGTCAGAATCACTCTAATGCTGACGCTCCTCCTCCTCAGGTTCATAGTTCCACTGTCGCCTGCTCCTCCGCTCTTGCACCTCCCTCCCTCCCCACTCTCCCCTTGGTGATAGCGTGTCACAAGGTTCTTGAGGCTGACGTTGTGGTCAAAGCTCTTGACGCAGCGCTGGCATTTGAAGGTCCTCTACCCAGTGTGGACGTGCAGGTAAGACTTTAGCTGGCTGGCCTGGGCAAAGGAACGCTGGCACACCTGACACCTAGCAGGAGCAGAACGTAATGGAAAACATTAACACTTTGCAGTTCAGCTGATAATACAAACAAACAAAACATACATTTCAGAGGGAGATGTGTTCAGTATCAAACAGAGTATGCAGTATAAAACACCTACCTGGAAGATTTGTTGTCACTGTGGCTCAGCTCGTACTTCTCAAGCTTGCTAAGTTGGGGGAATTCCTTGTAGCACGTGTTAGAAATGTCTCTTGGACTCATGCTCTCTGAAATGGCGGTTCCGTTTCAAGATGTTGTAAAATCCCCAGGGGCATTTGGAGCACCTATAGTGCAACTTTTTGACCTGGTGGTCGTCCTTCTCGTGGGTCTGCTTGTCTTCCTGGCCTTGAAGTGCTTGAGGCAGAACTTACAGGAGTAGACATGCTCTTGAAGCCTCTGGTGATGCTTGAGGCCAGCTTCATCCACGCAGCGCTTCCCACAGACAGAACAGCTTGAACTTGTTCACACTGGTGCTCCACACTGAGTAATGATGAGATGAAGATGCCACAGTCTGGACAGAGAGGCCGTGAGCGTTTGGAGTGCTCTCGACGGACGTGCTCCTCATAACTGTCGAGGTCGTGGAACCGCATGCAGAGTTTGTCAAACCCAACAGGCTCCCCAGGCTGGCCATCACACACACAGCTTCTTGTGTCGGCGTGGAGTGTAGGCTGGCTCGCTCCGTCTCTTGTGCTCCATCTCTCGCTGACTCACTCGCTCGCTCCGTCTCTTGCGCTCCATCTCTCGCTCGCTCACAGAATCTAAAGTCACCTCCGGCTCCACTGAGGGTTCCCACTCAGCATTAGCCTGCTGCTCCACTCTGCTGGGCAGTCCCTTCATCTGTCTGTCTCTCATCTCCTTTCTCCTCCTCTAGGTACAGAGCCCTTTCCTCCGTTGGGTGCAGTGCATCACTGTACTGTAGATCCTCAGTCACCTCCATCACCAGAGAGCCAGTCAGCTCCAGTTCCCCCTTCTCAAACACCATGGCAGCCAACAGCTTCTTCTCTTCCTCGCTATAGGAGGCAACACTTCTAGTCTCCTGCTTCACAGACCCGTTCCTCTCCATTCTCAGGGAACAACTGTCATCTTTGTATTCACGCGGCAGGCCCACTGACACTTCACTCACCTAATCAAAAGAAAACAGAGATCAGTGTTATTGGCTACATGATGAAGTGTGTTTGATTCATATGCATGCTGAAACCCATCTCATACAGCAGCATCATAACCTGTTCCCCGTGGTTTAACTCATCTGAGCTTCTGGGCTGAATGTTTACGCACTGGTCCTCCTCAATGGACAGACAACATTCTTCAGTGGCACTGCTGCCTGGCCTATCAACAGTGACTGTGTTAACACCCTTTCCTGACCAACCATGACGTCTGTCCTCGATGGCTCCCTCTTAACACAATAATAAAGAATTAGAAAACATATGTCCGTTTATATGGCTTGCCTACATGTCGTGCATAGAATGCCTACTGATGGGACATAATTTTTAATCTTACTGCTTGACATTTCCATTCTCTCATAATAGTCCCCTGGAAAAAAATGTCGGAGTCGGAGTATTGGCGTCAATGTTCAGGGCAACTAGCCATTGTCTCAATCGGTCGGATCTCTCAATGGAAGTTGGTGAAACATTATATTTGACCCAGTCCTTGTGTTTGTTATGGCAAGTTTTTACAGTGCAGTCACGAACCGTATTGGAACAGGCGATGGAAGTCCATCGATGTAACGCAAGTCTCAGCACACTTTAGCTAGCTCGCTAACTTACTTGCTAACATTGTTCAGTGGTACCGTTGCTGTCTGGCCAATCAACAGTGTCGATTTTAAAACCCTCTCCTGAACAACCATGCTGTCTGACCTTCATGGCTCCGTCTTGTCGACCAATGTGTTTACATACATAATAAAGAAGTAGAAAACACTTATATAACATAGCTAGCTTTAAGCCATAGGAAAAAATTGGGCTAACTTCAGTAGCAAGCGCCATTTCATTGTATTTTTTATTTTTATTTTTTATTATTTTTTATTTAACCAGGTAGGCTAGTTGAGAACAAGTTCTCATTTGCAACTGCGACCTGGCCAAGATAAAGCATAGCAGTGTGAGCAGACAACAAAGAGTTACACATGGAGTAAACAATTAACAAGTCAATAACACAGTAGAAACCAAAGGGGGAGTCTATATACAATGTGTGCAAAAGGCATGAGGAGGTAGGCAAATAATTACAATTTTGCAGATTAACACTGGAGTGATGAATGATCAGATGGTCATGTACAGGTAGAGATATTGGTGTGCAAAAGAGCAGAAAAATAAATAAATAAAAACAGTATGGGGATGAGGTAGGTGAAAAAGGGTGGGCTATTTACCAATAGACTATGTACAGCTGCAGCGATCGGTTAGCTGCTCAGATAGCTGATGTTTGAAGTTGGTGAGGGAGATAAAAGTCTCCAACTTCAGCGATTTTTGCAATTCGTTCCAGTCACAGGCAGCAGAGTACTGGAACGAAAGGCGGCCAAATGAGGTGTTGGCTTTAGGGATGATCAGTGAGATACACCTGCTGGAGCGCGTGCTACGGATGGGTGTTGCCATCGTGACCAGTGAGCTGAGATAAGGCGGAGCTTTACCTAGCATGGACTTGTAGATGACCTGGAGCCAGTGGGTCTGGCGACGAATATGTAGCGAGGGCCAGCCGACTAGAGCATACAAGTCGCAGTGGTGGGTGGTATAAGGTGCTTTAGTGACGAAACGGATGGCACTGTGATAGACTGCATCCAGTTTGCTGAGTAGAGTGTTGGAAGCCATTTTGTAGATGACATCGCCGAAGTCGAGGATCGGTAGGATAGTCAGTTTTACTAGGGTAAGCTTGGCGGCGTGAGTGAAGGAGGCTTTGTTGCGGAATAGAAAGCCGACTCTTGATTTGATTTTCGATTGGAGATGTTTGATATGAGTCTGGAAGGAGAGTTTGCAGTCTAGCCAGACACCTAGGTACTTATAGACGTCCACATATTCTAGGTCGGAACCATCCAGGGTGGTGATGCTAGTCGGGCATGCGGGTGCAGGCAGCGACCGGTTGAAAAGCATGCATTTGGTTTTACTAGCGTTTAAGAGCAGTTGGAGGCCACGGAAGGAGTGTTGTATGGCATTGAAGCTTGTTTGGAGGTTAGATAGCACAGTGTCCAAAGACGGGCCGAAGGTATATAGAATGGTGTCGTCTGCGTAGAGGTGGATCAGGGAATCGCCCGCAGCAAGAGCAACATCATTGATATACACAGAGAAAAGAGTCGGCCCGAGAATTGAACCCTGTGGCACCCCCATAGAGACTGCCAGAGGACCAGACAGCATGCCCTCCGATTTGATGCACTGAACTCTGTCTGCAAAGTAATTGGTGAACCAGGCAAGGCAGTCATCCGAAAAACCGAGGCTCCTGAGTCTGCCGATAAGAATATGGTGATTGACAGAGTCGAAAGCCTTGGCAAGGTCGATGAAGACGGCTGCACAGTACTGTCTTTTATCGATGGCGGTTATGATATCGTTGAGTACCTTGAGTGTGGCTGAGGTGCACCCATGACCGGTATACCAGCTAGCTACAACAGAGATAATGGAGGAATGGAATTTCCATACCGTCTCTGCTACAAAGGCACATAAACAGGAAGTGAGGCACAAGTCTGTTCCAGAAATGCGATTTCCAGGCAACCGTGTAAATTAAAGCTCCTAGCTGCAACCTAGGTTAAAAATAATGACTGTTATTTTCAACCTAGCCTGCAAACTAGCCCTGCAATTATTGCAGTGGCCAACAGGGCTTAATAGCAGAGATACTTATAAGGAGGGCCACAGAGCTATAGGGGGTGGTGGGGACTTTACTTGTCTGAGTGAGTGAGAGAGAGCTACCCTTTAAAAACTCAGTATTTGATAAAATAATGTTATGGGAAACACTGTTCATTATGTTTTCATGCTTAGTGAGCTTGTGCATTGTTAATGAATCACTCCGTGTTGATATCTCAATAGTGTGTGTCATCTTTAGAGGTAAGAAGACAGGAACATATAAAATACAGAATATTTCCCTCATTTATCATCATAGATCTACAAATAAAATAGACTGAGCGTAATTTAAAACAATGTTTTATTAAATCATAAATTCAACATCCCAAAAGTGCACAGGGGTTGATATCAAATAAAAAACTCCACATTTTAAAAGTCAAGAAAGGTCAATCTAAGGAGAAAAAATGTATCATGTTCCTAGTGCAGTAGCTTCTCATAACCTATGGCTTGTGGCTGAATGAGATACAGCTCTCCTCATAATAACCATTTCTAGTCACACCCTGGATACGACTTCATCATCATATTAGTATTTGCTGATGATCTCCTTAGCAAGTGCGATGTAAGCTGTCATGGCATCCTCCTTGGACATACCTAGAAAATAAGAACACAAATACAACATTTATATTTTTTATTTAACCAGGAAAAGCCCATTGAGACCAGTCTCTTTTTCTAGGGAGACCTGGCCAAGAAGGCAGCAACAATCAACAATCCCATTACAAAATAAAAACATACAACAATACAACAACATGATCCAGCCTAAAAAAAGCACTTACTACACTCCTCCGTAACAGAGTCTCCCATCAATATTTTAAATTCATTCAGTGGCACTAACATATCTAGATGAAGCATGGATTGTAGATTATTCTATGCATCTGGTGCACAAGAAGAGAAGGCAGTCTTGCCTAATACTGTGAATGTCCTGGGGACTTTAAGTAGCAACCACCTAGCAGACTGGGAATGGTAACTGTTGGTGGTGAAGGAGACCAGACTACAGAGGTAAAGAGGGAGTTTACCCAAAAGGGCTTTGTAGATGAACACATACAAATGGTCCAACCCACCATTTGGAACAATGTGCAATGGTGGGTGAGTGATAAAGCGCAAGGATGCATGATAAACAGAGTCCAGTCTCTGTAAGATGGAGGAGGTTGTGAGCATATACAACAAGTCACCATAATCAATTACAGAAAGAAAAGTGGCCTGAACAAGCTTCTTTCTAGCCATAAGCGGGAAGCAAGCCTTATTACTAAGATAAAAACCCAATTTCAATTTAAGCTTTGTCACAAGATTATCCACATGAACTTTAAAGGACAACTTGTCATCCAACCAAATACCTATTTATTTGTAGGAAGACACTTTTCAATGGATAAGCCACCAGATGTGACAATGCTAACCTTCTCTGGCTGAGTTCTAGCTCTGGTAAAGGTCATGAATTTAGTTTTTTGTATATTCAAGACCAGTTTGAGGCTATAAAGGGAGGCCTGCTGTGACTGAAAGCAGTCTGGAGCTCTTCAACAGCCTGAACCAGAGAAGGAGCACGTGAATATATGACTGTATCATCTGCATATAGATGTAACTTTGCTGGTTGCATCCCATTTCCCAAATCATTAATAAAAATTGAGAACAACACAGGAGCTAAAATGGAACCCTGGGGCACACCTCTATTAATCTCAAGAAAGCTAGACTTGTGATTGTCTGTATATACACATTGTGTTCTGTCAGAAAGATAGTTCCTAAACCAATATACTGCCCCTTTACTGAGATCAATGTTTCTGAGTCTAGCTAGCAATAATTCATGGTCAACTGAATCAAAGACCTTTGATAAAATTAAAATAAAAGAGCTGCGAGTTCACTAGGGATTCATAGACCTTTGCCAGGATAGGGAGTTTAGAGATAGGACGATAGTTATTAGCATCTGAGGGATAGGAGGACATAAGCTGATTTCCAAATGCTGGGTATGGAATTGTTCAAGAGACTCAAGTTGAAAATGTGAGCCACAGGTTCAGTAATAATACCAGCTGCTATCTTTAAGAGGTAGGGGTCCAGGTTGTCTGGACCTGCAGACTTTTTAGTGTCTATAGCCTTTAGTGCTTTATAGACCTCAGTATAAGGAACAGGCTCAAAGTTCAAATGTTTCACGAGGGCCTATATCATAGTTGACGTAACAGAGGCCTGGGACCCACCATTATCAAAAACTGAACCAGCAGATATGAAGTGCTTGTTAAAACCCCTACAATATGGGCTTTATCCTTCACTTCATTAGAATCTATCATTAAATGGTCAGGAAGGCCAGGGGATACATTAGAACCTGACACTGATTTGATTAGCTTCCAGAACTTGGTAGGGTTGTTTAGGTTCTTTGTGACTGCATCTAAATAGTAATCTGATTCGGACTTCCTGATCAATCCTGGGCATTTGTTTCTTAGGCTCTGAGGGAGGCCCAGTCAACAGAAGCATTTGTATGTCTAACTTGAGCCCAAGAGATTTCTCTTTCTAATTAATTCTGACAAGTTATCTGAAAACCAGGGATTGTTCCTTCCACATTTCTTCACAGGGGTATGCTTATCACAAATATCATATAAAAATAGTCCCAGGCAGTGTTAACATCGGGAATCAGACTTACTGTCAATATTATAGTACAGATCATGTAAGAACGCTTGCTCATCAAACTGTCTAAAATGTATTTTAAAAATATAACGGGGTTTGGTCACTTTTGTATTTCTAACAAGCAATTGCACAGTGATCACTGACATCGTTACAGAGTATCCCAGTCGATGTGTATTTGTGAGGGGTATTCGTTAGAATAGTGTCCAATAGCGTTGATTTGTTAGGTGCTCTGGGATTCGGTTTTGTAGGCGCATTAATTAATTTGAGCGAGATTCAGAGAGTCACACAGTTCTTTAAAAGAGTCAGATACAGATGTAAGCATGTCCCAGTTCAAATATTCTCAAATAAGGAATTCCGGGTCATTTAGCTTGTGCAGGACATCAGAAAGAGAGTTTAGTGCGACTCCCGAAGCCGGTCTGTAGCAGCCGACGACGGTGATGTGGGAGTCCTTATATATATATATGTTAACTTTAACCGCAAGCAATTCAAAATGTTTGGCTATGGTAATCGAGAGAATTTCAGAGGTGTTAAACTCGGATTTAACATAAATCCCTCGTTCTTTACTAATCCGATCCGTTCTAAAAAAAACGTGTACCCATCAATAAAAATCCAGTTATTTGACACAGATTTAGCCAAGTTTCTGATAAAACCATTACGTCTGCATGTCGTTTTGGCCCATATTCTAATCATGTCTATTTAAAAAAATATATATATTCTTCTGACATTAACATGCAAGAGGCCAAAACCTGCTCTGTTTTTAAAATCATATGGAGTCGGTAAAGATTGCATGGTATCTACAGGGCCCAGGGTTTGGTCGCACATTACCAGAGATCATCAATAAAAGCACAACAATATATCTCAGTTGCCCAATAAGCGAGGACTTGGCGGAGCCAACACCATTGTCAATAAAACGAACCGAGTTTTTCGACACAGAAAAAAAGTAATTCAATAGTTTGAGATTTTGGAAGTATGCCATCAAGTGTAGGTCCAGTTGCGTTTGAGAGTGGTACACATGCAATTGCAGAGAGAGACCAAGTTCCTGGTGGTATTGACATGATGGTCTCGTCGGAGTGTTTGAAAATTGTAGGGCATAAAGCGAAGATAATTCACTCACCGATTGACCATTCAGCCTATTTAATCCAGGATGGCATTGAGTAAAGAGCAGGCACAGTAACAGATACATAATGCCAGTTTTTAGAGGTATTTCAGCACAGGTGTGCAACGACCAGTAGACGTAGTGTATAACAAGGTAGATTTTCCCAATGCCCACGGTGCATTAGGTTTTCCAATCCGATAACCGCTTTTCCGCTCCTAGTCGTCAATGCTCACCTGCGCTCGCGTAGCAGGCCTTGCGCGCAGACAGACGCTCATGACACGGCGAGCTCCAACTCCAGAAAAGTGTAATAAAAAATAAAGTCCTTCTCTTCCGAAATCTTTGTATAAGTAAAATAGAGACTGAGATATACAAATAATAGTTGTTATATACAGCATCCACATAAAAAGTATTTTCTTCTGTAAACAGGACCAGGGTCATTAAAACATAACAACTCTTAAACTCTGCTCTCAAGGATCACACATACAAACGGACAGACTGATTGGCTACCATCTTGGATTCTTACCACTGTAAGTCTGGTAACATACATTCAAATTAGAGCAACATCATCACACATACACACACTCTCCCTCACTCACGCACCCGTATACATTCAGTTAAAAGTGTTGGTGAATTGTGATTGCAGCCTTCAATGTCAAGTACAATCTCTAGATGGGGGGTTATCATTACCCCTTGCTGTAGCATTCTGTTCACTAAATGTTCATAATTGATTCAAATGTTCCAAAGACTGAAACAAGGGTATAGGATGGAGGGCTAGTGTGGAGGCGATTCCTTTTTTACATTCTGAGAGAAGACAACATCTTTTTATTTTACCTTTCCTAGAATCCCAGGCCTCCCACTTGGCTTTTCCCTTCATGTCTAACATGCCTGGTTTGTCTGTGGAGAACAAGAGAGGACAGTATTTAGGACATCAGTGGTGACTGGTAAAAAAAAATGAAGAGAACTTCAGAGGAACCAGACCAGATTTAAGGTTAGGCTTGTGTCCTACCAATACTAGTGTGGGTATCTGATATGGCCAGTTTGGAAAGCAGTGTTCTGATATCTGGGAGATGAGTGCCCTATCTACCCAGAATTTGCTAAAATAATTGTTATTCTCTCCATATAATTGTAATGGTCCTTTCATTTGTGTATGTTTTGTACAATGAAGTATTTCAATTAGCATGTTTTAAATGGCACAAAGAAAATTCCATACCAATGTTGATGTCTCCAAATATGGCCTGCTTATACAGACCATACATGTCCAGCAGCTCCTGGTCTGAAGGTCTGGACTTCACCTTCTTCACATCATCTGCTACTCGCTCAAACTCTACCTGCACGGAGAGATGGAAGAATGGAGGGAAAGGGACAGATGGGAAAACAATACAGCACAGAAACTCCAGAATGTAACCTAATCTACAGCACTACAGCCTATTACTGCCCACTACTGAGCAGCCAAACAGTGGGTCCTTATTCCATTTAGACCTGTCGATGCCAATTTGTTCACATGAATAATCTACTTTACACAGATCTCCAATCAAAAAAAACAGCAAGGCTAAATGGGACAATGGGCACATTCATCTAATCAGAAAGGAAACCCCCCAAACTAATTTATGTTCCACATGCAGTTTTAATTAAACAAAAATACTATTTGGTTGTACATTCATTCAATCTGACTACAGTGTAATGTTAAATTGGCCCAAAACCAACCAGAAGAAGGTTGACACTGTCAAATCATCTGGTTGTTTCAACTTTCTTCTGGTTGGTTTTAACTTTAAACTTTCTTCTGGTTGGTTTTGGGCCAACTTGCTCTGTAGGAAGATCAAATGTACAACCAAAATAAAAAAAAAGGGGTGTACAGTGCATTCGGAAAGTATTCAGACTCCTTCACTTTGTCCACATTTTGTTACGTTGCAGCCTTATTCTAAAATTGATGAGGGGTGAAATTATTTAATCAATCTACACACAATACCCCATAATGACAAAGTGAAAACAGGTTTTTAGACATTTTTGCACATTTATAAAAAATTTAAAACAGATATCACATTTACATAAGTATTCAGACCCTTGACTCAGTACTTTGTTGAAGCACCTTTGGCAGCGATTACAGTCTCGCGTCTTCTTGGGTATGACACCACAAGCTTGGCACACCTGTATTTATTTAATATTTATTTAACTCGGCAAGTTAAGAGCAAATTCTTATTTACATTGACGGCCTACCCCACCCAAACCAGGACGACACTGGTCGAATTGTGCACCGCCCTATGGGACTCCCAATCACAGCTGGTTGTGATACAACCTGGAATCGAACCAGTGCCGCCTCTAGCACTGAGCTGCAGTGCCACCCGGGAGCCCCTGTATATTGGACCTGTGACTCTAGGTTTTTAATACAATCAGTTGGTTAGATTTATTTCCCCCCTGTTACTGAAATAGTTGTTCCTATTCAAATGGTTTAGGTTGTCTTTTTTTTAATCAAGTTTCCTAACCCTGACAGTCATTCTGAATGTAGGTTGCGGGTGAATAAAAATTCCAACTGTTGGATATCTTAACTCTGGCTGGATTACAATAAGAACTACACATCACTTTGCAAGCCACCATAATGTAACTTGCAGACCTAATGTGGCCTGTAAACCAGGAGGTTCTTAACACCACTGTGTTAGGGTAAATTGAGGCCATCAAAGTAAGGCCTTATGATATGTGTAATGTATTGTCAAGTTTAATTTTAATGATAACATTCAGCTAGGTAATTATTTGGTGAAAGCCACAGGCCTTTAAAATGAAATAATTCAACAACTATGTCTCTGTCACTAACAAATGGAGTCATGGGTGGTAACTCTATTCCCTCAAAAAGAAAAGTCACCATGTGAAATATGCAAATTAGGCTTTAAACCCAAAACAGTGTAACAGTGTTTTTGTTTAACACTAATAGGAGTTAAATCTTGATCAACACTAGTGTTGAACAGAAATAACACAGTTCATTATCTCATAGTGTTACATTTGAGTAACACTGTAAAGTTTAATGCAGTGTTATTTCTTTAGACTTTCGTAGTGTTACATTTAAGTGTTATAACAAAAGTACTTTTTACACTCTGTAGAGTGGGAGCATATGTACTCTGAGATAGTAGATAACATGAACTCTTTAAGTGTTGATTTAACGCTGCAAAATGTGCTGTGTACATAGTGGGAGCAGCACAGAAACAACATTATTGCTTAATTATAATACATGCAATGTTTAATTCTAATAGGTTACAGTAGCCTAGCTATTATTGGTCTTGGAAGCGTGACAGCACTGCATACTACAGTCTGTAGAAACATTAATATTTGATCTCAAGGGCCTCTGTTGATGACGGCAGCTGGTATCCAATACACATCAGCATCCTTGCGCATCATTCCGAGGTGGCCAGCAAATCAAGCTCTAAATTTCATACGCATTTAAAGCAATACACAGGCATGACTCAGTAAATAAAGAACATAACGGTAAACGTAGTCTATATGCGTATGTACAAGCCTACCTACCACCAGCTACCACATCAGTCGACCATTCGCATCTCTTATAAAAACGTAGGCCTAACCCCGTTATCTTGATCGACTCATCACTCAGATAGAAGATGTGTCCGCCAGGGAAAACATAGCCTACCTGAAGAGACATCTCGCAAAGTTCAACTCCGTAGGCTACTGTAGGTAGTATTAGCCCAAAGTGTCCTCTCGGCTGTGTGAATAGCTCTGACTGCAGCTGTAACAGACTGGGAGCTTACAGTAAATATCGGTCAATGCCTCCGGAGTCGGGACCGCAGTGGGGTGGATAGACAGCTGATTGGCTGACCAAACATACCGAGACGCGGCGCGTAAAGGACGCTAAAATAAAATAAGATTTAAAAAGGACACTCGCATCAATGCAAGTCAATATTGGATTGTTCGCGTTTCATGACCAAATCATACTGTATAAAATTGATTGTGTAGCTCAATTAATATTATAATATAGGGACAATTGACTTGGATTGAATGTGTGGCATGTTTAGCATTTGGAGGCAGTGTTATATTTTGTAATTTGGATGTAGAAACAGTGATTCATGGAGGATGAGAGATGGTAGGTTGCCATCCTACTGAAGCTCAGCTGGACTCAGTTAATTCAGCAGTCTGTGGTTCTGATTCAGAAGTCTGTGCATCTGAGGGTCTGATTCGGGAGACTGAAGGCTTGGTAGCATCCCGTGGTTTCCAGTGGTTCTGATGGGTCATATGGTTTGTAGCTAGTATTATTAAGTGGCTTTGGTTTTTCTTAGTAAATTGTCAATATAATATTAGAAGATAGTTTGGTGGCCTTTTGCTCGCGGCCAAATAGATTAGCTCTATGCGGGTTTGAGGGGCGTGGCTCTGTTGAAACGTCATCAACCGCAGACATACAATATGGCTGCGCCCATGGACACAGCACATTAGTTGTGTGCACTGACCTACAATTGCTTTTTTAATTGTTAGAATTGAGGTAAAAACCCGACGGCTGTGAGTATATAACTAACTATGGCAGTTTGTCAGCTCGATATGTTTAATTTAGGTTTGTTTGATAACTTGTTAAAACTACTCGCTATATCTATAGACATGCTGGGAAATGTCTGTCGCTGAATAACTAGTCAGCTAGCTAAGTGATGTGTAGTAGTGATAGAGGGGGAAACATTGTTACAGGGCAAACGTACTACCTTTACATACAGGTTAGAGGACCACAGTACAGAGCCCGCATTTGACTTTATTTGACGATGTAATTTGATTCCAGATCTACCCTCATAGCCAAAGGCTGTAGCGATATTTTTTTGGTGTTCGTTTTTATGGCAAAGGTTGTACTGTGCTAACAGGGTTTAAGCCCCACGCCAGCATCATCCCTCAATCACTACTGTGAATTAACATTCAAGGAGTCTACCCCACATAACTAGAGCAATAGAATAGATTATATTTATATGCTACCATGCTGGTAAATGTGATTACAAGGGAGTTGAGTCAGCAGTTCATGTGAATTCCTCATTTCTTCACTCCAGATAAAGATGGCCACTCCAGGCAAAGTGTCAAAAAAGGAGCGGAAGAAGCAGATCCCAGCTAAGACGTCCCTGAACTCCCCCTACAGACTGCAATGGAGCCCGCTGCAGAGTGATGATGTACACTTCATCCTGGACACTCTGAAGAGCAAACTGTCAGCAACTGGCCTGGAAAAGAAAGAGGTGAAAGGGTTTCGACAGTGGGGGAAAAAGAGAAATAAGAACCCACCTACAGGACATGACTCGGTAGCTGAGCCCCCACAGATAACCCTCGACACTGTAACACCGGAATGTCCTGTTAAACCCAGAGAGCAAGGCTGGACTGACGTAGCCGCTAGGAGGCAGCTGGCCATCGGCATCAATGAGGTCACCAAGGCTCTGGAGAGGAACCAGCTCCGGCTGGTGCTCGTGTGCAAGTCGGTCAAACCGCCGCACATGACGAGCCACCTGATAGCGCTGTGCCGGACGCGGGGCGTGGCGGCATGCCAGCTGCCGCGTCTCAGTGAGAGTGTGGCGGGACTGCTGGGGCTGAAGTGCGTCCTGGCACTGGGATTCAGACAAGGGGACAGGAACGAGGATGGGACGTTCTCCGACACTGTGGAAGCCATTGTACCTAGAGTGCCTGCTCTGCAGGTTGCCTGGATACCAAGCCCTCCCAGTGAAACAGGTGCAACAGTTGAGGGGCAGGTAGGAGAGGAAGAGGGAACAGCTGCAGGGCAAATGGAGGTGGAAAAGGGAGAGGAGACAAGAGGCCAAAAACGGAAAATTGAAGACATTTCTCCAGACATTACAGAATGTCCATCCTGCGTACTTCAGCCTCTTAAAGTGAAAAAGATTATCCCGAACCCCTATAAAATACGGAAACCAAAGACTAAGAAAAAGTAGAAGCAATTTATGTACAAAAGATGACATGAAACGGTAGTGTAGGCGGCCCTGGATGCTGATTGGAGGTGATCTCTACTACCAATCTGGAGGAAACACTCCCAAAATCCCATGGAGGACTTAAATAAAATAAATTAGACAGCACACTCAGATGTATCTTTTAAAGTCTAGATGAGTTTATTCCATCATGCTGGTATAGCTTGAGTGAGTATTTGAATGAGGTCCTGTTTAAACACTGCTGGTTCTAATTCCTCATTTCTTTTACAGCCTGCCAAGGAGTTCAATAAAGTACTGTTTTTCAGTTAGAGAAAAGTGTGTTATTTAAAAACTACACATGTTGCTATATAAAAAAAAAAATCTTATAAGGCAAGGACTTTAGGGGGTATCTGCATTGTATCAAAAACTGTCTTGTGCTCAAATTTAAACAAGTTGAAGTACACATTCACAACAGATCCAACACTCAAGGTGCCTCTGGGACTAATAAACACATGGCTGACTCAGATTCACGGTTTTGGGGATCAGTTCTATTTCAGCCATCTTTATTTGGATGCCCAGTGTTCTGTGCCATTAACATAGGTCATCTTCCCTTGCATGCATCAACCAATGGTTGCGTGCCACGTCATCGGCCGTACTGTCGGGCACCAGATTGCTATAACATGGTTTGCTGATACGCAAAATACCTATCCCGGCGATGTTGATCTGGCATGTATCAGCAACGTCTGAGCAGAGTAACTTGACCATTACCTAGGTTTGGGCACAGCCCCAGATGCAGACCACGTTCACAGAGCCACATCTCAGAAACACTAAAAGCAAGTAACTCCCCACGAGGGCAGCGTAAGAATGAGAACTATACACCTCTTTCCATGACCAAATGACTTGGTGAAAGCTATGATCCCTTATTGATGTAACTTGTAAATCGGCTTCAATCAGTGTAGATGGCGAGGAGACAGGTTAAAGACCATTTTAAGACTTGAGACATGGATTGCGTATGTGTGCCATTGAGGGTGAATAGGCAAGACAACAGATTTGTAACTTTGAACAGGGTATGGTAGTAGGTGCCAAGGGCACCAGTTTAAGTGTCAAGAACAACGCAGCTGGGTTTTTCACTCAACAGTTTCCCGTGTGTATCAAGAATGGTCCCCTACCCAAAGGACATCCAGACAACTTGACAACTGTGGGAAGCATTGGAGTCAACATGGGCCAGCATCCCTGTGGACCGCTTCTGACACCTTGTAGAGTCCATGTCCCGACGATTGAGGCTGTTCTGAGGGTGAAAGGGGCTGCAACTCAATATTAGGAAGGTGTTCCTAATGTTTTGTACATTGTATTTTCCCCATGTAAACAAAACATTTTCCCCCCCACGTACACAATCAACTAACTCAGTTTCTCATTGACAGGGACACTTGTTTATCTAACAGTAGTAACCATGACGACATCAGCAAACAGAACAGCTGTTTTCTCTCATCACAGGTTCCTTCATGTGCTGGATCATACACAAGGAGCTGCCTGATACTCCAACCCAATATCTTTATTTATAGATGAAGATGCCGGTTTGACAGACATGGGAGGAATGGTGACAGAACACACAACATATAAGCACAATCCTAAATATCAGAATTGTACCCGGGAAAAAAAATGGGACCTTTTAAAAATAATATGTTGTTAGGTGCAAACACACAACAAATTAGAAACAATTTTAAAATAATAAAATTCTCATCCTGCATTTTGTGTTTCTCAAACACTCAGATATTGAAAAACCTAAACACACAAAACAGAAATAATCGATATATAAAATGCACCTGGGGTTGTTAAGGAGCCTTTCACTCAGTTAAGAACTTAAGATTTGTGCTTCAAATACATTCTTCCTCAAAAATCCCCTCCCCTCTTAACCGTTCATAGGAACACTAAAGTCAATAACATCTACGCTAGTTGAATCTTTCCTCTCCCACCCCCCATATTCCAGTTCTGGCATTAAATGCACAGGTTACTACATTTCTGCACTGTCCAACAAACACAGTTACCAATGCACCTTTTGAATAAAACAAAAAAAACATTTTGGATGCAAGTCTTCCTTCTCTTCATGTAGTGTGTGTGTGTGTACTGTACAAGAGTCTGTCTCAGGCAGAGCATGACTTCACATTCAGGATGTTGATGGTTAAAAAGAGTTATCAGTTCCGTGTGAGCAGAGAGAATGTTCTCCATGATAAAAATGATCCAGGAGAGATGCTCAAAGTGATGCAGACCTCCCGATCACTTTGATTGGTTGATTGTTGTCATTGTCTTCTTCTAGTTTTACCTGTGTGTCCAGGTAGAGCGATGTTAGGGGTCAAAGAAGACCTTTGACCTCTGAGTGTGTAGCAGTCACAGACAGACTAGTTATTGAAGAACAAGGCCAACCTGAAACAGAGCGACAGAGATAGAAAAATAATTAAAATGATTGACCAATTTCCCATTATGAAATTCTTTCACAGCACACCCAGGAATACACCCCACCTTGTTGACACACACACACACACACACACACACACACGCCTCACCATGTCGGGGTCCATGGGGGGACATTTCCAGTTAAAGAGGTAATACTGCAGGTTGCCGTCTCCGATGCCAAATTTGAGCTTCTCCAGAAACACCTTGTTCTCCATCAGGTCCAGAGCATTAAACACATCAAAGCCTTTCTGTGGGACACACAAACACACACCAATTAGATGGACGTGATCATAGTTGTGTTGAACCTTTGTATTTATGTTGGAAAGAGTGTGTGTGCAGTAGCGTACCAGTTTGGCCAGTATGAGAGTGTCATTCATCAGGTCCAGTAGTGGAGTGTGTGTGTGAACGCTGTAGAAGGAGTAAGCAGCCTTTAGACTTCTGTGCTGTGGATGGTGCATCACTGTGGAGGGCAGGGTGTAGAAACTAGTGAAGTCTGTCAACACACCACCGGCACCCTGAGGGTAAACACAGAATAGCAAATTAAAAGTACTCAGATTTCAGTATCTAATTATATTGAACAAAAATATAAATGCAACAACTTTACTGAGTTACAGTGCATATAAGGAAATCAGTCAATTGAAATAAATTCCCTAGATCCTAAACTATGGATTTCACATGATTGGGCAGGGGTGCAGCCATAGGCCCACCCACTGGGAAGCCAGGGCCAGCCAATCAGAGTTTTTCCCCACCAAAGGGCTTTATTACAGTCAGAAATACTCCTCAGTTTCATCAACTGTCCGTGTGGCTGGTCTCAGACGAACCCTGAGGTGAAGAAGCCGGGTGTGGAGGTCCTGGGCTGGCGTGGTTACATGTGGTCTGCGGTTGTGAGGCCAAATTCTCTAAAACGACGTTGGGAGGTTGGCTTATGGTAGACAAATTAACATTCAATTACCTGGCAACAGCTCTGGTGGACATTCCTGCAGTCAGCATGCCAATTGCACACTCCCTCAACGCTTGAGACATCTGTGGCCTTGTGTTGTGTGACAAAACTGCACCTTTTAGAGTGGCCTTATATTGTTACCAGCACAAGGTGCAACTGTGTAATGATTATGCCGTTTAATCAGCCTCTTGATATGCTACACCTGTTAGGTGGATGGATTATCTTAGCAAATGAGAAATGCTCTCTAACAGAGATGTAGACACGTTGGGCACAATGAGAGAAATAAGCATTTTGTGAGGATGGAATATTTCTGTGATCTTTAATTTCAGCTCATGAAAAATGGGACAAACACTTTACATGTTGCGTTTATATTTTTGTTCAGTATATCCATCTCATTATCTAATTGAACAGACAAAAAGACAGACCCCTACCTCCACTACAAATGTGTCTATGATGTTGTCCTGAGGGAGGAACCAGTGTGCCACCTCCTCCTCGCCCATAGAGGGCGCCAGCTGGAAACGTCTCATGTGTTTCTGCAGCAGCTCCGTCACTTGATGCACGTCACGCCTCTCCATCGCTCGCAAGCCCGGGGTCTTAGTGCTCTACAGAGCCGAAGAGAAAGGGGAGTTATCCACATACACCCAACATCACACAGGCCTGTAACCATAAAGCAACGTTTATTAGCCCCGTCAGCTGGGAGAAAAGGGTCTTGCTCAGTGTAGGAGAGATGTGATAGATGGTGGAAGTGTAACATTGTGTGTTCTTACGTCTGGTAGTCTGTACAGTTTCATGGTTCTCTGCAGCGTCATGTTTCTGCTCAGGTGAGAGAATTTCACCTCCACCAGCTTCCTGGGGTTCAGAGAACGATGCCAGTACCTGTTCACAAAACACAACACTCCTGTTACATACTCTAGTTACAGTCAAATTACTACAGTTAGGCAACTTAAGCAGTCTATGTATTCTTATTATGTTAGGACAAATTGATGAATTGTGTCTGTGTACCTGCAGGTAGACACAGGTTTGGGTAGTACCACTCCTGCCGTGTAGACGGCCTGGAATATACCCTCCAAGTTAACCCTTCGTGTGATCTCCCTGATCAGAACTGGAGCCACACGCTTTGAACGCAATTTCTTATGAACACACAGGAAGTTGATCTCAACCATTTTCTTTAAGCTGGAGAGAGGGAGAGGGAGGGAGGAAAACGTGTGCATCAAGTTCAGCACTGACATGCACCTGTCCACGACGTTGTTGATGTGTGTCCGCTGTGTGGTTAGAGCGTGTGTGACTCACGTGTCGTAGATGTGGATATCAGCAGGAATGGCACTGATGAAACCAACCAGTTTCTTATTGGAGGAAACCCTCACCCCACAATGCCACTGGGGCAACCAGCCTGGAGGACGCAACGCCCTGAGAGAGAGAGAGAGAGAGAAAGAAGAGAAGGAGAAAGAAGAGAAAGAAAGGAAAGAGAGAGAAAGAAAGAAAAGAGAGAGAAAGAAAAGAAGAGAAAGAAGAGAGAGAAAGAAGAGAGAGAAAGAAGAGAGAAAGAAGAGAAAAAGAAGAGAAAAAGAAGAGAAAAAGAAGAGAAAAAGAGAAAAAGAAGAGAAAAAGAAGAGAAAAAGAAGAGAAAGAAGAGAAAAAGAAGAGAAAGAAGAGAAAAAGAAGAGAAAAGAAGAGAAAAAGAAGAGAAAAAGAGAGAAAAAGAGAGAAAAAGAGAGAAAAAGAGAGAAAGAAGAGAGAGAAGAGAAAGAAGAGAGAAAGAAAGAAGAGAGAAAGAAAGAAGAGAGAAAGGAGAGAAAGAAGAGAAAGAAGAGAAAGAAGAGAGAAAGAGAAAGAAAGAAAGAAGAGAGAAAGAAAGAAGAGAGAAAGAAGGAGAAAGAAGAGAGAAGGAGAAAGAAGAGAGAGAAAGAAGAGAAGGAGAGAGAAAGAGAAAAAGGAGAGAGCGGGTGAGAGAGGAAGCAGAGTAGTTTAGACAAGAGGCCAAACATAATCTAACATAATCTAACATAACATAATCTAAGTAGAGTATGGATTTGACTTACCATTTGAGAAAGCTGGGTGAGTAATCAAATCTAAACATGTTGTCATCATCCTCCACATAGTTCTCATTCAACAAGGTGTACAACTCCTTCAGCTGAGAGAGAGAAAGAGAGTCTTAGTAAAGTCTTCTGTCTGCACGACTTTGATGTCTGGTGGCAATGAATATAAACTTTTGAACACAAAGAAACATACACACTCACCACGTCAGCGTTGCTGAGGTCCAGCGTGTCCCACATAAAGCCCTGTGGTAGAGAGTAGGGCTCCTGTCTGATGTTGTCCTTGTCAGCCTCCATGGGCCCATGGCTGGTTACAACCTCATCTGCCAAAACACAACCAGCCAATCACAACCAACCAGCCAGCCAATCACAACCAGTGGACTTGAGGAAATACAGCCATTGTGTTTTCTTACTATAACAATGTGCTTAACTTTCTCTGATTGTGGGAGTACTGTATCTGTACATATTTACAGGGCCTATAGAAAGTTTACACCCCCTTGAACTTTTTTTGCGCTACAAAGTGATCTTGAAATAGATGTCTTTTTTTGTCATTGATCTATACAAAATACTCAAACTTCTACACACTTTTAGAAATGAATAAGCATTTTATACTTAAATAGTCTTTTCAGACCCCTTGTTTAGACAAGCCTATATTAGTTCAGAAGTAAAATGTGGCTTAACAAATCACATACGTTATATGGACTCTGTGTGAAATAATAGGGGTTGACAGGATTTTTGAATGAATGACTGCTCCTTCCTCTGTCCCACCATACATACAACATCTGTAAGGTCCCTCTGAAGTATTGCATTTCCAGCACAGATTCAACTACAAAGACCAGGAAACTTTTTGAAAGCCTCATAAAGAAGGGCAGTGATTGATAGATGGGGAACAATAACAAAGCAGACATCAAATACATCTTTAAGTCAAGTTAATAATTATGCTGTGGATGATGTATTTAACCACCCAGACACATCAAAGATGCAGAAGTCCTTAATTGAGCTGCAGGACAGGAAGGAAACTGCTTAGGGATGTCACTATGAGGCCATTGGTTATTTTAAAACAGCTATAGAGTTCAATGGCTGTGATGGGAGAAAACTGAGGATGGATCAACAACATTGTAGTGACTCCACAATAATGACCTAAATGACAGAGTGAAAAGAAGATAAATATACAAAATAACAAATATTCCAAAACATACAGATGTATGCAACAAGACACTAAAGTAATACTGCAAAGAAAACACAGCAAAGGAACACACTGTTTGGCATAAATGCAAAGTCTAATGTTTGGAGCAAATTCAACACAACACTGAGTAACTACCTCCTTATTTTCAAGCATGGTGGTGTCTGCATCATGTTATGGGTATACTTGACATGGGCAAAGACTTCTGTTTCTTTACATCCTGAAATACTCAGGAGGGAGCTCAGCCCAGGCAAAATCCTAGAGGAAAACCTGCTTTAATCTGCTTTACACAAGACACTGGGAAAGGAATCCATCTTTTAGCAGGACAATAACCTACAACACAAAGCCAAATCTACACTGGCATTATTTACCAAGAAGACAGCGAATGTTCCTGAGTAGCCAAGACAGATTTTCAAGCAGATTTATGTCAAAACTATGTCAAGACTTGAAAATTGCTGTCTAGCCATGACACCTAACACCTTGACAGAGCTTGAAGAATGTTGAAAATAATTATGATAATGATTACTAATCTAATCAAAGTATATTAGTATTTAATTTGTTCAGCCCGCCTGGTGTTCAACATTCCCAAGTTCTCCCATGTCACCCCGCACACTCCACTTGCTTCCAGTCGAAGCTCACATCCACTACAAGACCATGGGACTTGTCTACGGAGCAGCAAGAGGAACTACCTCTCCTTACCATCAGGCTATGCTCAAATCCTACACCCCAACCCGAGCACTCTGTTCTGCCACCTCTGGTCTCTTGTCCCTCCCACCCCACGGGAGGGCAGCTCCCCCTCAGCCCAGTCCAAAAATAAATGCCTCCTTACTAGCTCTGACTAAGCTGATAGTAAGTACATTTTTCCTGAAAATAGCCATGACTGTGATATGTGGTTGTCCCACCCAACTAACTATCTTAAGATGAATGCACTAACTGTAAGTCACTCTGGATAAAAGCATCTGTTAAATGACTAACATTTATATGAATATATCTATATTTTAAAACATTCTTCCACTGAGTATTTAGCATAGATCATAGACATGGAAATCACTAATAAATTCATTTTAATCCCAATTTGTAACAAAATGTGAAGAAATCCAAGGGGTGTAGACTTTCTATAGGCACTGAATGTGTAGTTTAGTAAAAGTGTGTGATCGAGTGTGTATGTCTCACTCACTGTGTGTGTGTGTGTCCCTACTCACTGAGTTTAGGTACTGGCTGTGTGTCCCAGAACTGGTACTTGTGTTTGGTGGCCTCGTCGATGCTCTTAGCTGGTCCCTGGCAGGACAGCAACTCCATGGCTCTCTGGATGTCCTGCAGCTTCTGCATGGGCAGCCCTGGGTTCTACACACAGATGAGAAGGTTAGAACACAGAGAGAGAGGAGAGAGAGAAAGAGAGAGACAAAATCCCAAATGGACCTCTTACAACCTATGCACTTGTGGAGATCTGAGAGGATTTGATTGGTATATGAAATATGGTGTAACTTCCACTTAGCCTATCTCAGGACAAGGTGGTGCTATTACCATATTGCTTAAACCTGTCAAATCTCCACAAGTGCATAGGGCTTGATTTGGAATTGGGCCAGAGCAAGAGGGGGAGAGAGAGAGAGTGGTTATAGTCACCTTTATCTCCTGCGAGTCTGAGGCAGAGTCTGACTTGGCCCCTCCAGAGCTCGGCTTCTCTTTCTTTCTCTTCTGTTTCTTCTTCTTCTTCTTAGCCCCCAAGTCTCCCCCCGGACTCCTACACACACAGAGATTTGATAGCTAGCTGGCTACATCTCTGCTCTGGAGTAAATGTTAGCTGGTACTATTGTCATGCTGAATAATTAAAGTCAGGCTAAAATGGGGCCAGATTATGCATACCCCACTTGAGTTGCCGGACATTTATAAATCCACGAGTACCGCTGTAGGCTATAGTGGGTATACCTCAGTGGGTGTAACCGGAGCAGAGTAGCAATCACTCTGCCTAACAACGTTAGTTTACATACTGTTTTACGTCTCGCCTGCTGCTGCTGTAACGTCAGAGAAGGACAGCCAAGGATATGCGCTGCTGTTAGCTAGCAAATGCGCCAGCAGTATAAAACTAAACATTTAGTGAGATAAATATCCATTTAGCTTATGTCATTCCATTGACAATTGCTTTAAATGCGAACAAGTCAATCCTACAGGCTACTCGCATGCTAAACTGGCAATTTAACTAGCTGGCCAGTTAGCTTGCAATAACTACACAACGCCTAGCACGCCGAGTCTCATTCATTCAAATGAAAAGCTACTTAGCTAGCTTCCATTTATATGGCTACACTGCCATGACATCCACTAGCCAGCAGGATTATAATACACTTGCTACTCAGACTGAGAGGGCCATCATCACATAAAAAACATTATGTGATAGAATTAACGAACAGGGCATATATGGTCCTTGGTCGTAAAAACACTAACGTTAGATGTATGCGCGAGCTCATTATCCAAAGAAACTCATCCACCCCCTACACAGGACCGAGCCATCGGAGCGTGGACGCGTGCTGCCCCGGACTGCTGCGTTTTGTGTCTGGTTGGTGAAGCCGAGCCTCACCCTTGCATGTGTTCATTCTCCTCCTCGTTATCGCCATCTATTCCGCAGGTGTCCTGGTCGTCCAGCTCCAGGCTCTGCTGACTGGCTGCGGACTCGCTATCTTCCGCCATTATGGATGAAAACCTATATATATTTTTTTTAAAATATGCTGAATGAACAGGAGACAGGGAGGGATGGGAAAAACAAAGAGGTTAGTCGAAAATAGCGCCATCTGGTGCCCAATCTCCTCACAGCACGTTTGCAGAGCAGTAGGTTAAGTTCCCAAATCACATCGAAACAAGAAGAGATCAGTGATACACTACATTACCAAAAGTATGTGGACACTGGCTCGGCGAACATCTTATTCCAAAAGCATGGGCATTAATATGGAGTTGGTCCCCCATTGTTGCTATAACAGCCTCTACTCTCCTGGTTAGTCTTTCCACTAGATGTTGGAACATCGCTGCAGGGACTTGTTTCCATTCAGCCACAAAGGCATTAGTGAGGTTAGGCCTGGCTCCAGTGGTCGTTCCAATTCATCCCAAAGGTGTTTGATGGGGTTGAGGTCAGGTGCCCTGTGCAGGCCAGTCAACTTCTTCCACACCAATCTCAAAACATTTCTGTATGGACCTCACTTTGTGCACGAGGGCAATGTCATGCTGAAACAGGAAAGGGCCTTCCTCAAACGGTTGCCACAAAGTTTGAAGCACAGAATCATCTAGAATGTGATTGTATGCTGTAGCGTTAAGACTTCCCTTCTCTGGAACTAAGGGGCCTAGCCTGAACCATGAAAAACCACCCCAGACCCTTATTCCTTCTCCACCAAACTTTATAGTTGACAAAGCATTCGGGCAGGTAGCGTTCTTCTCCTGGCATCTGCAAACCCAGATTCGTCTGTCGGACTGCCAGATGGTGAAGCGTGATTCATCACTCCAGAGAGCACGTTCCACTGCTCCAGAGTCCAATGGCAGCGAGCTTTACACAACTCTAGCCAACGCTTGGCATTGCGCATGGTGATCTTAGGCTTGTATGCGGCTGCTCAGCCATGGAAACCCAGGTCCGGACGAACAGTTATTGTGCGGACTTGCTTGCAGAGGCAGTTTGGAACTTGGTAGTGAGTGTTGCAACCAAGACACGCTTCAGTAATCCAGTTCTGTGAGCTTGTGTGGCCTACCATTTCGTGGCTGAGCCGTTGTTGCTCCTAGATGTTTTGTTTTCACTTCACAATAACAGCACATAGAGTTGACCGGGGCAGCTCTAGCAGGACAGAAATTTGACGAACTGACTTGTTGGAAAGGTGACATCCTATGACAGTGCCATGTTGAAAGTCACTGAGCTATTCAGTAAGGCCATTCTACTGCCAATGTTTGTTTATGGAGATTGCATGACTGTGTGCTCAATTTTATACACCTGTCAGCAACGGGTGTGGCTGAAATTGCTGAATCCACTAATTTGAATGGGTGTTCAAACTTTTGTATATACGGTACCAATAAACATTTTGGACACATCTACTCACTCAATTTTTCTTTATTTTTACTATTTTCTACATTGTAGAATATTACTGAAGACATAACTATGAAATAACACATATGGAATTATGTAGTAACCAAATTGTTTTTAAACAAATAAAAATATACTTTATATTTGAGATTCTTCAAAGTAGCCACCCTTTGCCTTGATGACAGCTTTGCACACTCTTGGCATTCACTCAACCAACTTCATGAGGAATGCTTTTCCAACATTCTTGAAGGACTTCCCACATATGCTGAGCACTTGTCAGCTGCTTGTCAGTCCAACTCTTCCCAAACAATCTCAATTGGGTTGAGGTCGGGTGATTGTGGAGGCCAGGTCATCTGATACAGCACTCCATCACTCTCCTTGGTCAAATAGCCCTTACACAGCCCGGAAGTGTGTTTTGGGTCATTGTCCTGTTGAAAAACAAATGATAATTTCACTAAGCGCAACCCAGATGGGATGGCGTATCGCTGCAGAATAGTGTGGTAGCCATGCTGGTTAAGTGTGCCTTGAATTTTAAATAAATCACAGTGTCACCAGCAAAGCACCATCACACCTCCTCCATACTTCACAGTGGGAACTGTGATCTCCATCCGTTCACCTACTCTGTGTCTCACAAAGACACGACGGTTGGAACCAAAAATCTCAAATTTGGACTCATCATATCAAAGGACAAATTTCCACCGATCTAATGTCCATTGCTCGTGTTTCTTGGACCAAGGAAGTCTCTTCTTATTGGTGTCCTTTAGTAGTGGTTTGTTTGCAGCAATTGGACAAGGATGGCCTGATTCACGCAGTCTCCTCTGAACAGTTGATGTTGATATGTGTCTGTTACTTGAACTCTGTGAAGCATTTATTTGGGCTGCAATCCAAGGTGCAGTTAACTCTAATGAACTTATCCTCTGCAGCAGAGGTAACTCTGGATCTTCCTCTCCTGTGGTGGTCCTCATAAGAGCTAGTTTCATCATAGCGCTTGATGGTTTTTGCGACTGAAATGTTCCAGATTGACTAACCTTCATGTCTTAAAATAATGATGGACAGTTGTTTCTCTCTGCTTATTTAATCTGTTCTTGCCATAATATGGACTTGGTCTTTTACCAAATAGGGCTATCTTCTGTATACCACCCCTACCTTTTAACAAGGCACACATGTTAATGGGAATGCATTCCAGGTGACTACCTCATGAAGCTGGTTGAGAGAATGCCAAGTGTAACAGGCCGGCTCATAGCCTGTGGCAAAAATGAGGGGACGCGAACAACAGGTATAGGCCAATCAAAAAGGTTCTTTATTATAAACTAAAACTATTAACTTTAAACAAAGAAAAATGAATGAGGTGTGAAAGTATCATAATGTAAGGTGTATGTAAATTGCAGGGATGCATGAATCTGTGTGTGTGAATGACTGAGTGAAAACTATGCAAAACTACAAAGGATAAAACAAAACAGGATCATACCTGGAGGAGCAGAGAGAGAGAGATTAGTGAAGCAGCAGTTTAAATACCCTGAGCTCCAATCACTAACGACCCTCCTCTGCCTGCAGGAGGACCGCCCCTGCACTGCAGAGGGGCCGTGTGCAAAGCTGTCATCAAGGCAAAGGGTGGCTACTTTGAAGAATGTCAAATATAAAATATTTGTTTCATTTTTTTTGGGTTACTACATGATTCCATGTGTTTTGACATCTTCACTATTATTCTACAATGTAGAAAATAGTAAAAATAAAGAAAAACTCTTGAATGAGTAGGTGACCAAACTTTTGACTGGTACTGTATAGCATAGATCAAACATTTCCATCATATATTAAAAAAATAACATCAAAATTGCCACGCTATGGAGCGCGTCTGTCAGCTACTGAATTCAGGGGGAAACGGCTGAGCTGCAGGTTCTCTGGCCATTATGTCCCGATGGAGGGTTGATATGCTGCTCCGTTAGTAACCAGTAAAGCCTTGAGGGGGGAGTCAGGTTCTCCCACTCAGCAAGATGTTGATTGATTCCCTGTCTATATACAGTTCCGTCAAAAGGAGCATGAAATCTGACAAGCCTAATGGAAACGAATAGGTCAAGCATAAGGGAATGAAAAGCTTTACCATAATTCGGTGTGGTTCAGTAATGTAGAACATGTAGCCATGACTACTGCTTTAGTTATTAGATACATTAACGTGAACCATGCATCTGGATACAGTCTAACCCTGAAGCAGTTGATGTTGATCTACAGAGCATGACTCAATTATGTTCTACTTACTCTACTACACCCAAACTTGCTCTATAGTCTCTAGACTAGTGCTAAACCATACACAGAAGATGCAGAAGTCCAGTTTGTCTCTTTATTCAGAATAATAAGCGTAAATTATAATACAAGCAACCAGTTAAGACATTCAGAATGGAAGGAACAGTAACATACAGTACTCTCCCAGAGTGGTTACTATGGTGATGGAGTACAGCGCGCGAGAGAGAGAGAGAGAGAGGGGATGAGGGGTCATTCACAACACTAGCTCACATGTCAACATGTAAAGGAGAGAACTATATACACTGTAATGCCTCAGATGTCATATGCTGTCACATACACACGACCTGCAGTATATTGTCTGCACGCACAGATATGAACACTCAGGCACATGCTTGTGCAGAAAAACATGAGTACAGACAGAGACGGGCCCACGCACTGGCACACAGAGGCAGATGCAAAAGTCAATAAACAATCTAGCTACGGCCACACAGCATCCTCCCTTTGTGACTGAGGAGAGGAAAGAGGGGGTTGCTGCATGCTGTCTGCCAGGGACAGAGGGAGGAGAGGAGGGGGTTGCTGCATGCTGTCTGCCAGGGACAGAGGGAGGAGAGGAGAGAGGGGGTTGCTGCATGCTGTCTGCCAGGGACAGAGGGAGGAGAGGAGAGAGGGTGTTGCTGCATGCTGTCTGCTAGGGACAGAGGGAGGAGAGGAGAGAGGGGGTTGCTGCATGCTGTCTGCCAGGGACAGAGGGAGGAGAGGAGAAAGGGGGTTGCTGCATGCTGTCTGCCAGGGACAGAGGGAGGAGAGAGGGATGAGGTAGTGGAGGGTTAGAGCTCAACAGGGGAGAGGATAAATAAATAGCTAGCTGAACTGATCAACTGATGTGTACGAGTCAACTTGTTCAAAGGCACTTGGAAAACGAGGAAGTCGATTATAGTGGTTTCCAAACGGCAGGATGCAGTTTGGTTTCAGAGAAAAAGCTTGGCTGTGTGTCTGTTAAAACTCGGTACTTACAGTAAGGGGAAAAAACGATAAAACATATCTGAGTAGAAAATAGCATAAACGTATTTGAGTAAAATAGTTTGGCAACTAAAATCACAGAGTACTTAAAATTACAAAACAAGGCATCTCAAGCAACTGTATAAAAGTGATGCATAGCCAGCCGTTCAGAGCAAAGTATGCCAGTGGTTCAACACACAAAACCTTCATATAAAACCTCACTGGTAGAGTGCTGCAATATCAACAGTCACCAACAGAGGGGGCTGTATCCCATTATCTGATTCACCAGTCGTGTGGATGGGAAACTGAAGTTACACACACACTAATCTAAGGTACCCTAGATTGGAAAATGGAAACCTAAAAAAATAACAAAACAAAATATGTTTTAGTGTCACATACACTGGATAGATGCAGCCATAGTAGTACGGCGCCCCTGGAGCAAATCAGGGTTAAGTGCCTTGCTCAAGGGCACATCGACAGATTTTTCAACATCTTGGCTTGGGTATTCGAACCAGCGATCTTTGCGTTACTGGCCCACCGCTCTAACTGCTAGGCTACCTGCCGCCCAGATTAAGACTTGTGGGGGGAAAACTGATCGTAGATCTGTGCCTCTGGGCAGCATTATACATTAGAGTAGCTTCCTTTCCTGCTGTATGTATATCCTGTCCTAGTTACTGATCTGAAAAACACTACTACTCCTTCTACCTAGACCTGCCAGTAGACATCCGCCATATTGCTTTTACTTGTCCGATGCTTTTCAGATCAGTGGACTGAAGCAGATAAGACTGAGGAAAGGAGGCTGCTGCTAAGTATTGAAACACACATTGTCTGTCTCTACTTTATTCCACAGACCCTTTTTGCTGACACAGCTAATTTACTAAAGGCATAGCAGTTGTGCATTATATGTTCTCTGGCGTTGTTAAGTTTGTTTTTAGTTCAGGAGTTCATCTGTATCACTCAGACAAAGTCTCTATGGCATGTCTAGTCAGTGGCCTGTCCATGTAGTGTGGGGCTATGATGATACACAGGAAGGATTAGACATTAGAATGTATGGAGTTCCAACTGTTCCAATCGTTTCCATTCACTGACAGTTCCATTTAGCTCCCAGTGCAGATGTACTTCCTTCTTCATGTCACTCTGGGGTGGTGGGAGGGGAAGTAAGGTCATTTGAGGTTAAAGACTGCCAGTAGGGGGCGCTCCTCCCGCTTCTGCCAGGGGCTCTTCTTCTCCTCCTCTCCGTGGTCGTCAGGGGCAACAGACAATAGGGCCGTCTGGTCATGCTCAGTCCTGAAGACAACGCCTTTTGTCTCTGTGAGTGGGGGTGGAGAGGAGGAGGAGGAGGAGGAGGAGGGGGAGGAGAGGGGTGAAGGAGCCTCTTCCTGTATCATCCCCTCTCCTCTGTGTTCCTCTTCCTCTCCTCTGTCCTCCTCCTCTTCCTCTACTTGTTGATGTCCCTGTGTGTTCTGCATCCCTGGACCCAAAGGGCTGTCCTGGGGGCTACACTCAGGAGTCTCCCCCTCCAGGTCATCCACATATACCAGCTGGGTGTAGGCCATGGCAGGAGGGCCGCTCTTTGTCCTCCCCCTCTCTCCTACCTTCCTCTCTACCTCCCTCCCCCTCCGCCCTGCTCTGGGCTCATTCAGGTCCACCCCGGAGTCCAGACTTGCGTCGTTTCCGTTGACATGTCTACCACCACTGTTGTTACCATGGCTACCTCCTCCACCTGGATTCCCCTTTGCTTGCCCAGCCCGCTGCAAGTCTATGTAAGAGTGTCTGATGGCGTTAGACCGACCGTCCAATGAGACGAACCAGGCGCGCGGGTGTGTGAGGGGCTTCCCTCCCCGCAGTTCCATCAGTTTCCTCTCAGCCAATAGCGTGTCCTCGCCGTTCATTTGCATAATACCTGCCTCCCCAAGTGCTGTCGGGATAGACAGGGACTCTGATAGGCTGCTCCACTCCCCTTGCCCCTCTCCTTGTCCCTGGTTGGCTGAGGCGATAGCATAATCGGCGTGTGTTTGCCCCAGGGGTTGCTGGGAGTGTGAGGCGTTGAGCTCAGCCTGGATGGTCTCCAGGTCACTCTGCTGGTCAGTCTGTAAGAACAGGGCCTGGCCACACAGCGGGTGCTCCCCCGGCAGGCGCATGTAGTGGGCTGGGATCACCAGGGTGGGCCGGATCCTCCTGGGGTAACCGTCTCCTCCACTCAGCAGGTCCACGGAGCCACAGCACAGCAGCTGGCCCGGCCTGGGGAGGGAGAGGGGCAGGGAGCCCAGGTGGTCCACAGACCGGGACAGGAGGTAGTCTGGGGGTCTGCGCTCACACCCCTCCCCTCTGATAGGGGAGACAGGTGGGGAGCAGGGCGAGGTAGCCTCACGCACACTAGTCCCGCCCTCCCCAACACCACTCAATTGACTTGCTGACGCCTGCACCTGATTTGAGGAGGAAAGTCTATCTGGGAGCTGATTGATGGATGAGCAGATGGATGTGTATGATTGGCGGTAGCCGGCATCCGTCCCGGCGGAGAGGGCTGACTTAAACGGGAACGTCTCCACAGACTGACGGTAATCTCTGCTGCGCGGCGTCAGGTTGCCTAGCGACGAGCCATGACGACTTCGGCTGTGGTTTCCTAGCGACATGCGACTGTGGTTGCCATGGGAGACCAGGTCATGGCGATCGTAGGAGGAGGGTTTGAGCATGGGCGTGGTCATGTCGGGTTCTGCTGTCGTAGAGACCAGCTCCAAATGAACCTAGAGATGTAATAAGGTTTTAGTGTCAGTTTCACAGACAGTAGCGCTATGCCATTATCTAACATGCTCTTCAAACAGAATACACAGAACACACAGGGAACAATACCATCAATACACACTAACACAAAAGTGAAAAAACTCAACAGAATATTAGCTGTGATTATAACAATAGAAAGTGCAGTGGCAGTTCCAAAGTGCAGTGGCAAAGTGCAGTGGCAAAGTGCAGTTCCCAAAGTGCAGTTCCAAAGTGCAGTGGCAAAGGGAGAAAGCATGTTAGTATGAAGAGACCAGTGGTCCCTGGCCTGGATGTTGACTGACCTCGCTGCTGATGAGGTGGGACATGGAGGTGGACTGGTCTCTCTTACTGCCCTCCAGACCAGACGACATAGTCAGCTTCCGCTGGGACAGACGAGGCTTCACACAACCACGCCTGGAAAGAGACAGAGACAGGGAGATAGTGAGGGAGAGACAGGGGGAGAGAGAGAAACGGGGAGACAGGGAGATAGTGACGGAGAGACAGGGAGGGAGAGAGAGAGAGAAGGGGAGAGGAAAGAGAAGACAGTCCTGTTGAAACTCAAGACTACTTCACTGACGCACAAGACACACTTATGACAGTCGGCAGGGAAGTCCATTGATCCAGACAGACGGACAGACCTGCAGTAGTACAGTAGTAGACAGAGCAGGCAGAGGAGGATGACAGCCATGCCTCCCAGTATGGCCAATAGGAAGACTGTGTGGTACGTACTGATGTCCTTTGCCACCACCGGACCTGCAGAAACAGACACATTCTTATGTTTTTTTTAAAGGTTCACAGAGGAAGTTTTACCTGTTTTAAATTTGTGTGTTGGTACCTGTGTCTAGTGGGGACATGGTGTGTGTTGGTACCTGTGTCTAGTGGGGACATGGTGTGTGTTGGTACCTGTGTCTAGTGGGGACATGGTGTGTGTTGGTAGGTACCTGTGTCTAGTGGGGACATGGTGTGTGTTGGTACCTGTGTCTAGTGGGGACATGGTGTGTGTTGGTACCTGTGTCTAGTGGGGACATGGTGTGTGTTGGTACCCGTGTCTAGTGGGGACATGGTGTGTGTTGGTACCTGTGTCTAGTGGGGACGTGGTGTGTGTTGGTACCTGTGTCTAGTGGGGACATGGTGTGTGTTGGTACCTGTGTCTAGTGGGGACGTGGTGTGTATTGGTACCTGTGTCTAGTGGGGACGTGGTGTGTGTTGGTACCTGTGTCTAGTGGGGACATGGTGTGTATTGGTACCTGTGTCTAGTGGGGACGTGGTGTGTATTGGTACCTGTGTCTAGTGGGGACATGGTGTGTATTGGTACCTGTGTCTAGTGGGGACATGGTGTGTGTTGGTACCTGTGTCTAGTGGGGACGTGGTGTGTGTTGGTACCTGTGTCTAGTGGGGACATGGTGTGTATTGGTACCTGTGTCTAGTGGGGACATGGTGTGTGTTGGTACCTGTGTCTAGTGGGGACATGGTGTGTGTTGGTACCTGTGTCTAGTGGGGACATGGTGTGTATTGGTACCTGTGTCTAGTGGGGACATGGTGTGTGTTGGTACCTGTGTCTAGTGGGGACATGGTGTGTGTTGGTACCTGTGTCTAGTGGGGACGTGGTGTGTGTTGGTACCTGTGTCTAGTGGGGACGTGGTGTGTGTTGGTACCTGTGTCTAGTGGGGACGTGGTGTGTGTTGGTACCTGTGTCTAGTGGGGACATGGTGTGTGTTGGTACCTGTGGCTAGTGGGGACGTGGTGTGTATTGGTACCTGTGTCTAGTGGGGACATGGTGTGTGTTGGTACCTGTGTCTAGTGGGGACGTGGTGTGTGTTGGTACCTGTGTCTAGTGGGGACATGGTGTGTGTTGGTAGGTACCTCTGTCTAGTGGGGACATGGTGTGTGTTGGTACCTGTGTCTAGTGGGGACGTGGTGTGTGTTGGTACCTGTGTCTAGTGGGGACATGGTGTGTGTTGGTAGGTACCTCTGTCTAGTGGGGACATGGTGTGTGTTGGTACCTGTGTCTAGTGGGGACGTGGTATGTGTTGGTACCTGTGTCTAGTGGGGACGTGGTGTGTGTTGGTACCTTTGTCTAGTGGGGACATGATGTGTGTTGGTACCTGTGTCTAGTGGGGACATGGTGTGTGTTGGTACCTGTGTCTAGTGGGGACATGATGTGTATTGGTACCTGTGTCTAGTGGGGACATGGTGTGTGTTGGTACCTGTGTCTAGTGGGGACATGGTGTGTGTTGGTACCTGTGTCTAGTGGGGACGTGGTGTGTGTTGGTACCTGTGTCTAGTGGGGACGTGGTGTGTGTTGGTACCTGTGTCTAGTGGGGACATGGTGTGTGTTGGTACCTGTGTCTAGTGGGAACATGGTGTGTGTTGGTACCTGTGTCTAGTGGGGACATGGTGTGTATTGGTACCTGTGTCTAGTGGGGACATGGTGTGTGTTGGTACCTGTGTCTAGTGGGGACATGGTGTGTGTTGGTACCTGTGTCTAGTGGGGACATGGTGTGTGTTGGTACCTGTGTCTAGTGGGGACATGGTGTGTGTTGGTACCTGTGTCTAGTGGGGACATGGTGTGTGTTGGTAGGTACCTGTGTCTAGTGGGGACATGGTGTGTGTTGGTAGGTACCTGTGTCTAGTGGGGACATGGTGTGTGTTGGTACCTGTGTCTAGTGGGGACGTGGTGTGTGTTGGTACCTGTGTCTAGTGGGGACATGGTGTGTGTTGGTACCTGTGTCTAGTGGGGACATGGTGTGTATTGGTACCTGTGTCTAGTGGGGACGTGGTGTGTGTTGGTACCTGTGTCTAGTGGGGACATGGTGTGTATTGGTACCTGTGTCTAGTGGGGACGTGGTGTGTGTTGGTACCTGTGTCTAGTGGGGACATGGTGTGTATTGGTACCTGTGTCTAGTGGGGACATGGTGTGTGTTGGTACCTGTGTCTAGTGGGGACATGGTGTGTGTTGGTACCTGTGTCTAGTGGGGACATGGTGTGTGTTGGTAGGTACCTGTGTCTAGTGGGGACATGGTGTGTGTTGGTAGGTACCTGTGTCTAGTGGGGACATGGTGTGTGTTGGTACCTGTGTCTAGTGGGGACGTGGTGTGTGTTGGTACCTGTGTCTAGTGGGGACATGGTGTGTGTTGGTACCTGTGTCTAGTGGGGACATGGTGTGTATTGGTACCTGTGTCTAGTGGGGACGTGGTGTGTGTTGGTACCTGTGTCTAGTGGGGACATGGTGTGTATTGGTACCTGTGTCTAGTGGGGACGTGGTGTTTGTTGGTACCTGTGTCTAGTGGGGACATGGTGTGTATTGGTACCTGTGTCTAGTGGGGACGTGGTGTGTGTTGGTACCTGTGTCTAGTGGGGACATGGTGTGTGTTGGTAGGTACCTGTGTCTAGTGGGGACATGGTGTGTGTTGGTAGATACCTGTGTCTAGTGGGGACGTGGTGTGTGTTGGTACCTGTGTCTAGTGGGGACATGGTGTGTGTTGGTACCTGTGTCTAGTGGGGACGTGGTGTGTGTTGGTACCTGTGTCTAGTGGGGACGTGGTGTGTGTTGGTACCTGTGTCTAGTGGGGACATGGTGTGTATTGGTACCTGTGTCTAGTGGGGACATGGTGTGTGTTGGTACCTGTGTCTAGTGGGGACATGGTGTGTGTTGGTACCTGTGTCTAGTGGGGACATGGTGTGTGTTGGTAGGTACCTGTGTCTAGTGGGGACATGGTGTGTGTTGGTAGGTACCTGGGTCTAGTGGGGACATGGTGTGTGTTGGTACCTGTGTCTAGTGGGGACATGGTGTGTATTGGTACCTGTGTCTAGTGGGGACATGGTGTGTGTTGGTACCTGTGTCTAGTGGGGACATGGTGTGTGTTGGTACCTGTGTCTAGTGGGGACATGGTGTGTGTTGGTAGGTACCTGGGTCTAGTGGGGACATGGTGTGTGTTGGTACCTGTGTCTAGTGGGGACATGGTGTGTATTGGTACCTGTGTCTAGTGGGGACATGGTGTGTGTTGGTACCTGTGTCTAGTGGGGACATGGTGTGTGTTGGTACCTGTGTCTAGTGGGGACATGGTGTGTGTTGGTAGGTACCTGGGTCTAGTGGGGACATGGTGTGTGTTGGTACCTGTGTCTAGTGGGGACATGGTGTGTATTGGTACCTGTGTCTAGTGGGGACATGGTGTGTGTTGGTACCTGTGTCTAGTGGGGACATGGTGTGTGTTGGTACCTGTGTCTAGTGGGGACATGGTGTGTGTTGGTAGGTACCTGTGTCTAGTGGGGACATGGTGTGTGTTGGTAGGTACCTGTGTCTAGTGGGGACATGGTGTGTGTTGGTACCTGTGTCTAGTGGGGACGTGGTGTGTGTTGGTACCTGTGTCTAGTGGGGACATGGTGTGTGTTGGTACCTGTGTCTAGTGGGGACATGGTGTGTATTGGTACCTGTGTCTAGTGGGGACGTGGTGTGTGTTGGTACCTGTGTCTAGTGGGGACATGGTGTGTATTGGTACCTGTGTCTAGTGGGGACGTGGTGTTTGTTGGTACCTGTGTCTAGTGGGGACATGGTGTGTATTGGTACCTGTGTCTAGTGGGGACGTGGTGTGTGTTGGTACCTGTGTCTAGTGGGGACATGGTGTGTGTTGGTAGGTACCTGTGTCTAGTGGGGACATGGTGTGTGTTGGTAGATACCTGTGTCTAGTGGGGACGTGGTGTGTGTTGGTACCTGTGTCTAGTGGGGACATGGTGTGTGTTGGTACCTGTGTCTAGTGGGGACGTGGTGTGTATTGGTACCCGTGTCTAGTGGGGACGTGGTGTGTGTTGGTACCTGTGTCTAGTGGGGACATGGTGTGTATTGGTACCTGTGTCTAGTGGGGACATGGTGTGTGTTGGTACCTGTGTCTAGTGGGGACATGGTGTGTGTTGGTACCTGTGTCTAGTGGGGACATGGTGTGTGTTGGTAGGTACCTGTGTCTAGTGGGGACATGGTGTGTGTTGGTAGGTACCTGGGTCTAGTGGGGACATGGTGTGTGTTGGTACCTGTGTCTAGTGGGGACATGGTGTGTGTTGGTAGGTACCTGGGTCTAGTGGGGACATGGTGTGTGTTGGTACCTGTGTCTAGTGGGGACATGGTGTGTATTGGTACCTGTGTCTAGTGGGGACATGGTGTGTGTTGGTACCTGTGTCTAGTGGGGACATGGTGTGTGTTGGTACCTGTGTCTAGTGGGGACATGGTGTGTGTTGGTAGGTACCTGGGTCTAGTGGGGACATGGTGTGTGTTGGTACCTGTGTCTAGTGGGGACATGGTGTGTATTGGTACCTGTGTCTAGTGGGGACATGGTGTGTGTTGGTACCTGTGTCTAGTGGGGACATGGTGTGTGTTGGTACCTGTGTCTAGTGGGGACATGGTGTGTGTTGGTACCTGTGTCTAGTGGGGACATGGTGTGTGTTGGTACCTGTGTCTAGTGGGGACATGGTGTGTGTTGGTAGGTACCTGTGTCTAGTGGGGACATGGTGTGTGTTGGTACCTGTGTCTAGTGGGGACGTGGTGTGTGTTGGTACCTGTGTCTAGTGGGGACATGGTGTGTGTTGGTACCTGTGTCTAGTGGGGACATGGTGTGTATTGGTACCTGTGTCTAGTGGGGACATGGTGTGTATTGGTACCTGTGTCTAGTGGGGACGTGGTGTGTGTTGGTACCTGTGTCTAGTGGGGACATGGTGTGTATTGGTACCTGTGTCTAGTGGGGACATGGTGTGTGTTGGTACCTGTGTCTAGTGGGGACATGGTGTGTGTTGGTACCTGTGTCTAGTGGGGACATGGTGTGTGTTGGTAGGTACCTGTGTCTAGTGGGGACATGGTGTGTGTTGGTAGGTACCTGTGTCTAGTGGGGACATGGTGTGTGTTGGTAGGTACCTGTGTCTAGTGGGGACATGGTGTGTGTTGGTACCTGTGTCTAGTGGGGACGTGGTGTGTGTTGGTACCTGTGTCTAGTGGGGACATGGTGTGTGTTGGTACCTGTGTCTAGTGGGGACATGGTGTGTATTGGTACCTGTGTCTAGTGGGGACGTGGTGTGTGTTGGTACCTGTGTCTAGTGGGGACATGGTGTGTATTGGTACCTGTGTCTAGTGGGGACGTGGTGTGTGTTGGTACCTGTGTCTAGTGGGGACATGGTGTGTATTGGTACCTGTGTCTAGTGGGGACGTGGTGTGTGTTGGTACCTGTGTCTAGTGGGGACATGGTGTGTGTTGGTAGGTACCTGTGTCTAGTGGGGACATGGTGTGTGTTGGTAGATACCTGTGTCTAGTGGGGACGTGGTGTGTGTTGGTACCTGTGTCTAGTGGGGACATGGTGTGTGTTGGTACCTGCGTCTAGTGGGGACGTGGTGTGTGTTGGTACCTGTGTCTAGTGGGGACGTGGTGTGTGTTGGTACCTGTGTCTAGTGGGGACATGGTGTGTATTGGTACCTGTGTCTAGTGGGGACATGGTGTGTGTTGGTACCTGTGTCTAGTGGGGACATGGTGTGTGTTGGTACCTGTGTCTAGTGGGGACATGGTGTGTGTTGGTAGGTACCTGTGTCTAGTGGGGACATGGTGTGTGTTGGTAGGTACCTGGGTCTAGTGGGGACATGGTGTGTGTTGGTACCTGTGTCTAGTGGGGACGTGGTGTGTGTTGGTACCTGTGTCTAGTGGGGACATGGTGTGTGTTGGTACCTGTGTCTAGTGGGGACATGGTGTGTATTGGTACCTGTGTCTAGTGGGGACGTGGTGTGTGTTGGTACCTGTGTCTAGTGGGGACATGGTGTGTATTGGTACCTGTGTCTAGTGGGGACGTGGTGTGTGTTGGTACCTGTGTCTAGTGGGGACATGGTGTGTGTTGGTACCTGTGTCTAGTGGGGACATGGTGTGTGTTGGTACCTGTGTCTAGTGGGGACATGGTGTGTGTTGGTACCTGTGTCTAGTGGGGACATGGTGTGTGTTGGTAGGTACCTGTGTCTAGTGGGGACATGGTGTGTGTTGGTAGGTACCTGTGTCTAGTGGGGACATGGTGTGTGTTGGTACCTGTGTCTAGTGGGGACGTGGTGTGTGTTGGTACCTGTGTCTAGTGGGGACATGGTGTGTATTGGTACCTGTGTCTAGTGGGGACATGGTGTGTGTTGGTACCTGTGTCTAGTGGGGACATGGTGTGTGTTGGTACCTGTGTCTAGTGGGGACATGGTGTGTGTTGGTACCTGTGTCTAGTGGGGACGTGGTGTGTGTTGGTAGGTACCTGTGTCTAGTGGGGACATGGTGTGTGTTGGTAGGTACCTGTGTCTAGTGGGGACATGGTGTGTGTTGGTAGGTACCTGTGTCTAGTGGGGACATGGTGTGTGTTGGTACCTGTGTCTAGTGGGGACGTGGTGTGTGTTGGTACCTGTGTCTAGTGGGGACATGGTGTGTGTTGGTACCTGTATCTAGTGGGGACGTGGTGTGTATTGGTACCTGTGTCTAGTGGGGACGTGGTGTGTGTTGGTACCTGTGTCTAGTGGGGACATGGTGTGTATTGGTACCTGTGTCTAGTGGGGAAGTGGTGTGTGTTGGTGCCTGTGTCTAGTGGGGACATGGTGTGTATTGGTACCTGTGTCTAGTGGGGACGTGGTGTGTGTTGGTACCTGTGTCTAGTGGGGACATGGTGTGTGTTGGTAGGTACCTGTGTCTAGTGGGGACATGGTGTGTGTTGGTAGATACATGTGTCTAGTGGGGACGTGGTGTGTGTTGGTACCTGTGTCTAGTGGGGACATGGTGTGTATTGGTACCTGTGTCTAGTGGGGACGTGGTGTGTGTTGGTACCTGTGTCTAGTGGGGACATGGTGTGTGTTGGTAGGTACCTGTGTCTAGTGGGGACATGGTGTGTGTTGGTAGGTACCTGTGTCTAGTGGGGACGTGGTGTGTGTTGGTACCTGTGTCTAGTGGGGACGTGGTGTGTGTTGGTACCTGTGTCTAGTGGGGACGTGGTGTGTGTTGGTACCTGTGTCTAGTGGGGACGTGGTGTGTGTTGGTACCTGTGTCTAGTGGGGACATGGTGTGTGTTGGTACCTGTGTCTAGTGGGGACATGGTGTGTGTTGGTACCTGTGTCTAGTGGGGACGTGGTGTGTATTGGTACCTGTGTCTAGTGGGGACATGGTATGTGTTGGTACCTGTGTCTAGTGGGGACATGGTGTGTGTTGGTACCTGTGTCTAGTGGGGACATGGTGTGTGTTGGTACCTGTGTCTAGTGGGGACGTGGTGTGTGTTGGTAGGTACCTGTGTCTAGTGGGGACATGGTGTGTGTTGGTAGGTACCTGTGTCTAGTGGGGACGTGATGTGTGTTGGTAGGTACCTGTGTCTAGTGGGGACATGGTGTGTGTTGGTACCTGTGTCTAGTGGGGACGTGGTGTGTGTTGGTACCTGTGTCTAGTGGGGACGTGGTGTGTGTTGGTACCTGTGTCTAGTGGGGACGTGGTGTGTGTTGGTACCTGTGTCTAGTGGGGACATGGTGTGTATTGGTACCTGTGTCTAGTGGGGAAGTGGTGTGTGTTGGTGCCTGTGTCTAGTGGGGACATGGTGTGTATTGGTACCTGTGTCTAGTGGGGACATGGTGTGTGTTGGTAGGTACCTGTGTCTAGTGGGGACATGGTGTGTGTTGGTAGGTACCTGTGTCTAGTGGGGACGTGGTGTGTGTTGGTACCTGTGTCTAGTGGGGACGTGGTGTGTGTTGGTACCTGTGTCTAGTGGGGACGTGGTGTGTGTTGGTACCTGTGTCTAGTGGGGACGTGGTGTGTGTTGGTACCTGTGTCTAGTGGGGACATGGTGTGTGTTGGTACCTGTGTCTAGTGGGGACGTGGTGTGTATTGGTACCTGTGTCTAGTGGGGACATGGTATGTGTTGGTACCTGTGTCTAGTGGGGACATGGTGTGTGTTGGTACCTGTGTCTAGTGGGGACATGGTGTGTGTTGGTACCTGTGTCTAGTGGGGACGTGGTGTGTGTTGGTAGGTACCTGTGTCTAGAGTGGGGACATGGTGTGTGTTGGTAGGTACCTGTGTCTAGTGGGGACGTGATGTGTGTTGGTAGGTACCTGTGTCTAGTGGGGACATGGTGTGTGTTGGTACCTGTGTCTAGTGGGGACGTGGTGTGTGTTGGTACCTGTGTCTAGTGGGGACGTGGTGTGTGTTGGTACCTGTGTCTAGTGGGGACGTGGTGTGTGTTGGTACCTGTGTCTAGTGGGGACATGGTGTGTATTGGTACCTGTGTCTAGTGGGGAAGTGGTGTGTGTTGGTGCCTGTGTCTAGTGGGGACATGGTGTGTATTGGTACCTGTGTCTAGTGGGGACGTGGTGTGTGTTGGTACCTGTGTCTAGTGGGGACATGGTGTGTGTTGGTAGGTACCTGTGTCTAGTGGGGACATGGTGTGTGTTGGTAGATACATGTGTCTAGTGGGGCCGTGGTGTGTGTTGGTACCTGTGTCTAGTGGGGACATGGTGTGTGTTGGTACCTGTGTCTAGTGGGGACGTGGTGTGTGTTGGTACCTGTGTCTAGTGGGGACATGGTGTGTGTTGGTACCTGTGTCTAGTGGGGACGTGGTGTGTATTGGTACCTGTGTCTAGTGGGGACGTGGTGTGTGTTGGTAGGTACCTGTGTCTAGAGTGGGGACATGGTGTGTGTTGGTAGGTACCTGTGTCTAGTGGGGACGTGATGTGTGTTGGTAGGTACCTGTGTCTAGTGGGGACATGGTGTGTGTTGGTACCTGTGTCTAGTGGGGACGTGGTGTGTGTTGGTACCTGTGTCTAGTGGGGACGTGGTGTGTGTTGGTACCTGTGTCTAGTGGGGACGTGGTGTGTGTTGGTACCTGTGTCTAGTGGGGACATGGTGTGTATTGGTACCTGTGTCTAGTGGGGAAGTGGTGTGTGTTGGTGCCTGTGTCTAGTGGGGACATGGTGTGTATTGGTACCTGTGTCTAGTGGGGACGTGGTGTGTGTTGGTACCTGTGTCTAGTGGGGACATGGTGTGTGTTGGTAGGTACCTGTGTCTAGTGGGGACATGGTGTGTGTTGGTAGATACATGTGTCTAGTGGGGACGTGGTGTGTGTTGGTACCTGTGTCTAGTGGGGACATGGTGTGTGTTGGTACCTGTGTCTAGTGGGGACGTGGTGTGTGTTGGTACCTGTGTCTAGTGGGGACATGGTGTGTGTTGGTACCTGTGTCTAGTGGGGACGTGGTGTGTATTGGTACCTGTGTCTAGTGGGGACGTGGTGTGTGTTGGTACCTGTGTCTAGTGGGGACATGGTGTGTGTTGGTACCTGTGTCTAGTGGGGACATGGTGTGTGTTGGTACCTGTGTCTAGTGGGGACGTGGTGTGTGTTGGTACCTGTGTCTAGTGGGGACATGGTGTGTATTGGTACCTGTGTCTAGTGGGGACGTGGTGTATGTTGGTACCTGTGTCTAGTGGGGACATGGTGTGTGTTGGTAGGTACCTGTGTCTAGTGGGGACATGGTGTGTGTTGGTACCTGTGTCTAGTGGGGACGTGGTGTGTATTGGTACCTGTGTCTAGTGGGGACGTGGTGTGTGTTGGTACCTGTGTCTAGTGGGGACATGGTGTGTGTTGGTACCTGTGTCTAGTGGGGACATGGTGTGTGTTGGTACCTGTGTCTAGTGGGGACGTGGTGTGTGTTGGTACCTGTGTCTAGTGGGGACATGGTGTGTATTGGTACCTGTGTCTAGTGGGGACGTGGTGTGTGTTGGTACCTGTGTCTAGTGGGGACATGGTGTGTGTTGGTAGGTACCTGTGTCTAGTGGGGACATGGTGTGTGTTGGTAGGTACCTGTGTCTAGTGGGGACGTGGTGTGTGTTGATACCTGTGTCTAGTGGGGACGTGGTGTGTGTTGGTACCTGTGTCTAGTGGGGACGTGGTGTGTGTTGGTACCTGTGTCTAGTGGGGACGTGGTGTGTGTTGGTACCTGTGTCTAGTGGGGACATGGTGTGTGTTGGTACCTGTGTCTAGTGGGGACATGGTGTGTGTTGGTACCTGTGTCTAGTGGGGACGTGGTGTGTATTGGTACCTGTGTCTAGTGGGGACATGGTGTGTATTGGTACCTGTGTCTAGTGGGGAAGTGGTGTGTGTTGGTGCCTGTGTCTAGTGGGGACATGGTGTGTATTGGTACCTGTGTCTAGTGGGGACGTGGTGTGTGTTGGTACCTGTGTCTAGTGGGGACATGGTGTGTGTTGGTAGGTACCTGTGTCTAGTGGGGACATGGTGTGTGTTGGTAGATACATGTGTCTAGTGGGGACGTGGTGTGTGTTGGTACCTGTGTCTAGTGGGGACATGGTGTGTGTTGGTACCTGTGTCTAGTGGGGACGTGGTGTGTGTTGGTACCTGTGTCTAGTGGGGACATGGTGTGTGTTGGTACCTGTGTCTAGTGGGGACGTGGTGTGTATTGGTACCTGTGTCTAGTGGGGACGTGGTGTGTGTTGGTACCTGTGTCTAGTGGGGACATGGTGTGTGTTGGTACCTGTGTCTAGTGGGGACATGGTGTGTGTTGGTACCTGTGTCTAGTGGGGACGTGGTGTGTGTTGGTACCTGTGTCTAGTGGGGACATGGTGTGTATTGGTACCTGTGTCTAGTGGGGACGTGGTGTGTGTTGGTACCTGTGTCTAGTGGGGACATGGTGTGTGTTGGTAGGTACCTGTGTCTAGTGGGGACATGGTGTGTGTTGGTAGGTACCTGTGTCTAGTGGGGACGTGGTGTGTGTTGGTACCTGTGTCTAGTGGGGACGTGGTGTGTGTTGGTACCTGTGTCTAGTGGGGACGTGGTGTGTGTTGGTACCTGTGTCTAGTGGGGACGTGGTGTGTGTTGGTACCTGTGTCTAGTGGGGACATGGTGTGTGTTGGTACCTGTGTCTAGTGGGGACATGGTGTGTGTTGGTACCTGTGTCTAGTGAGGACGTGGTGTGTATTGGTACCTGTGTCTAGTGGGGACATGGTATGTGTTGGTACCTGTGTCTAGTGGGGACATGGTGTGTGTTGGTACCTGTGTCTAGTGGGGACGTGGTGTGTGTTGGTACCTGTGTCTAGTGGGGACATGGTGTGTGTTGGTAGGTACCTGTGTCTAGTGGGGACATGGTGTGTGTTGGTAGATACATGTGTCTAGTGGGGACGTGGTGTGTGTTGGTACCTGTGTCTAGTGGGGACATGGTGTGTATTGGTACCTGTGTCTAGTGGGGACGTGGTGTGTGTTGGTACCTGTGTCTAGTGGGGACATGGTGTGTGTTGGTAGGTACCTGTGTCTAGTGGGGACATGGTGTGTGTTGGTAGGTACCTGTGTCTAGTGGGGACGTGGTGTGTGTTGGTACCTGTGTCTAGTGGGGACGTGGTGTGTGTTGGTACCTGTGTCTAGTGGGGACGTGGTGTGTGTTGGTACCTGTGTCTAGTGGGGACGTGGTGTGTGTTGGTACCTGTGTCTAGTGGGGACATGGTGTGTGTTGGTACCTGTGTCTAGTGGGGACATGGTGTGTGTTGGTACCTGTGTCTAGTGGGGACGTGGTGTGTATTGGTACCTGTGTCTAGTGGGGACATGGTATGTGTTGGTACCTGTGTCTAGTGGGGACATGGTGTGTGTTGGTACCTGTGTCTAGTGGGGACATGGTGTGTGTTGGTACCTGTGTCTAGTGGGGACGTGGTGTGTGTTGGTAGGTACCTGTGTCTAGTGGGGACATGGTGTGTGTTGGTAGGTACCTGTGTCTAGTGGGGACGTGATGTGTGTTGGTAGGTACCTGTGTCTAGTGGGGACATGGTGTGTGTTGGTACCTGTGTCTAGTGGGGACGTGGTGTGTGTTGGTACCTGTGTCTAGTGGGGACGTGGTGTGTGTTGGTACCTGTGTCTAGTGGGGACGTGGTGTGTGTTGGTACCTGTGTCTAGTGGGGACATGGTGTGTATTGGTACCTGTGTCTAGTGGGGAAGTGGTGTGTGTTGGTGCCTGTGTCTAGTGGGGACATGGTGTGTATTGGTACCTGTGTCTAGTGGGGACATGGTGTGTGTTGGTAGGTACCTGTGTCTAGTGGGGACATGGTGTGTGTTGGTAGGTACCTGTGTCTAGTGGGGACGTGGTGTGTGTTGGTACCTGTGTCTAGTGGGGACGTGGTGTGTGTTGGTACCTGTGTCTAGTGGGGACGTGGTGTGTGTTGGTACCTGTGTCTAGTGGGGACGTGGTGTGTGTTGGTACCTGTGTCTAGTGGGGACATGGTGTGTGTTGGTACCTGTGTCTAGTGGGGACATGGTGTGTGTTGGTACCTGTGTCTAGTGGGGACGTGGTGTGTATTGGTACCTGTGTCTAGTGGGGACATGGTATGTGTTGGTACCTGTGTCTAGTGGGGACATGGTGTGTGTTGGTACCTGTGTCTAGTGGGGACATGGTGTGTGTTGGTACCTGTGTCTAGTGGGGACGTGGTGTGTGTTGGTAGGTACCTGTGTCTAGAGTGGGGACATGGTGTGTGTTGGTAGGTACCTGTGTCTAGTGGGGACGTGATGTGTGTTGGTAGGTACCTGTGTCTAGTGGGGACATGGTGTGTGTTGGTACCTGTGTCTAGTGGGGACGTGGTGTGTGTTGGTACCTGTGTCTAGTGGGGACGTGGTGTGTGTTGGTACCTGTGTCTAGTGGGGACGTGGTGTGTGTTGGTACCTGTGTCTAGTGGGGACATGGTGTGTATTGGTACCTGTGTCTAGTGGGGAAGTGGTGTGTGTTGGTGCCTGTGTCTAGTGGGGACATGGTGTGTATTGGTACCTGTGTCTAGTGGGGACGTGGTGTGTGTTGGTACCTGTGTCTAGTGGGGACATGGTGTGTGTTGGTAGGTACCTGTGTCTAGTGGGGACATGGTGTGTGTTGGTAGATACATGTGTCTAGTGGGGACGTGGTGTGTGTTGGTACCTGTGTCTAGTGGGGACATGGTGTGTGTTGGTACCTGTGTCTAGTGGGGACGTGGTGTGTGTTGGTACCTGTGTCTAGTGGGGACATGGTGTGTGTTGGTACCTGTGTCTAGTGGGGACGTGGTGTGTATTGGTACCTGTGTCTAGTGGGGACGTGGTGTGTGTTGGTAGGTACCTGTGTCTAGAGTGGGGACATGGTGTGTGTTGGTAGGTACCTGTGTCTAGTGGGGACGTGATGTGTGTTGGTAGGTACCTGTGTCTAGTGGGGACATGGTGTGTGTTGGTACCTGTGTCTAGTGGGGACGTGGTGTGTGTTGGTACCTGTGTCTAGTGGGGACGTGGTGTGTGTTGGTACCTGTGTCTAGTGGGGACGTGGTGTGTGTTGGTACCTGTGTCTAGTGGGGACATGGTGTGTATTGGTACCTGTGTCTAGTGGGGAAGTGGTGTGTGTTGGTGCCTGTGTCTAGTGGGGACATGGTGTGTATTGGTACCTGTGTCTAGTGGGGACGTGGTGTGTGTTGGTACCTGTGTCTAGTGGGGACATGGTGTGTGTTGGTAGGTACCTGTGTCTAGTGGGGACATGGTGTGTGTTGGTAGATACATGTGTCTAGTGGGGACGTGGTGTGTGTTGGTACCTGTGTCTAGTGGGGACATGGTGTGTGTTGGTACCTGTGTCTAGTGGGGACGTGGTGTGTGTTGGTACCTGTGTCTAGTGGGGACATGGTGTGTGTTGGTACCTGTGTCTAGTGGGGACGTGGTGTGTATTGGTACCTGTGTCTAGTGGGGACGTGGTGTGTGTTGGTACCTGTGTCTAGTGGGGACATGGTGTGTGTTGGTAGGTACCTGTGTCTAGTGGGGACATGGTGTGTGTTGGTACCTGTGTCTAGTGGGGACGTGGTGTGTGTTGGTACCTGTGTCTAGTGGGGACATGGTGTGTATTGGTACCTGTGTCTAGTGGGGACGTGGTGTGTGTTGGTACCTGTGTCTAGTGGGGACATGGTGTGTGTTGGTAGGTACCTGTGTCTAGTGGGGACATGGTGTGTGTTGGTACCTGTGTCTAGTGGGGACGTGGTGTGTATTGGTACCTGTGTCTAGTGGGGACGTGGTGTGTGTTGGTACCTGTGTCTAGTGGGGACATGGTGTGTGTTGGTACCTGTGTCTAGTGGGGACATGGTGTGTGTTGGTACCTGTGTCTAGTGGGGACGTGGTGTGTGTTGGTACCTGTGTCTAGTGGGGACATGGTGTGTATTGGTACCTGTGTCTAGTGGGGACGTGGTGTGTGTTGGTACCTGTGTCTAGTGGGGACATGGTGTGTGTTGGTAGGTACCTGTGTCTAGTGGGGACATGGTGTGTGTTGGTAGGTACCTGTGTCTAGTGGGGACGTGGTGTGTGTTGATACCTGTGTCTAGTGGGGACGTGGTGTGTGTTGGTACCTGTGTCTAGTGGGGACGTGGTGTGTGTTGGTACCTGTGTCTAGTGGGGACGTGGTGTGTGTTGGTACCTGTGTCTAGTGGGGACGTGGTGTGTGTTGGTACCTGTGTCTAGTGGGGACATGGTGTGTGTTGGTACCTGTGTCTAGTGGGGACGTGGTGTGTATTGGTACCTGTGTCTAGTGGGGACATGGTGTGTATTGGTACCTGTGTCTAGTGGGGAAGTGGTGTGTGTTGGTGCCTGTGTCTAGTGGGGACATGGTGTGTATTGGTACCTGTGTCTAGTGGGGACGTGGTGTGTGTTGGTACCTGTGTCTAGTGGGGACATGGTGTGTGTTGGTAGGTACCTGTGTCTAGTGGGGACATGGTGTGTGTTGGTAGATACATGTGTCTAGTGGGGACGTGGTGTGTGTTGGTACCTGTGTCTAGTGGGGACATGGTGTGTGTTGGTACCTGTGTCTAGTGGGGACGTGGTGTGTGTTGGTACCTGTGTCTAGTGGGGACATGGTGTGTGTTGGTACCTGTGTCTAGTGGGGACGTGGTGTGTATTGGTACCTGTGTCTAGTGGGGACATGGTGTGTGTTGGTACCTGTGTCTAGTGGGGACATGGTGTGTGTTGGTACCTGTGTCTAGTGGGGACATGGTGTGTGTTGGTACCTGTGTCTAGTGGGGACGTGGTGTGTGTTGGTACCTGTGTCTAGTGGGGACATGGTGTGTATTGGTACCTGTGTCTAGTGGGGACGTGGTGTGTGTTGGTACCTGTGTCTAGTGGGGACATGGTGTGTGTTGGTAGGTACCTGTGTCTAGTGGGGACATGGTGTGTGTTGGTAGGTACCTGTGTCTAGTGGGGACGTGGTGTGTGTTGGTACCTGTGTCTAGTGGGGACGTGGTGTGTGTTGGTACCTGTGTCTAGTGGGGATGTGGTGTGTGTTGGTACCTGTGTCTAGTGGGGACGTGGTGTGTGTTGGTACCTGTGTCTAGTGGGGACATGGTGTGTGTTGGTACCTGTGTCTAGTGGGGACATGGTGTGTGTTGGTACCTGTGTCTAGTGAGGACGTGGTGTGTATTGGTACCTGTGTCTAGTGGGGCCATGGTATGTGTTGGTACCTGTGTCTAGTGGGGACATGGTGTGTGTTGGTACCTGTGTCTAGTGGGGACATGGTGTGTGTTGGTACCTGTGTCTAGTGGGGACGTGGTGTGTGTTGGTACCTGTGTCTAGTGGGGACGTGGTGTGTGTTGGTACCTGTGTCTAGTGGGGACGTGGTGTGTGTTGGTACCTGTGTCTAGTGGGGACGTGGTGTGTGTGTTGGTACCTGTGTCTAGTGGGGACGTGGTTTGTGTTGGTACCTGTGTCTAGTGGGGACATGGTGTGTGTTGGTACCTGTGTCTAGTGGGGACGTGGTGTGTATTGGTACCTGTGTCTAGTGGGGACATGGTATGTGTTGGTACCTGTGTCTAGTGGGGACATGGTGTGTGTTGGTACCTGTGTCTAGTGGGGACATGGTGTGTGTTGGTACCTGTGTCTAGTGGGGACGTGGTGTGTGTTGGTACCTGTGTCTAGTGGGGACGTGGTGTGTGTTGGTACCTGTGTCTAGTGGGGACATGGTGTGTATTGGTACCTGTGTCTAGTGGGGACATGGTGTGTATTGGTACCTGTGTCTAGTGGGGACATGGTGTGTATTGGTACCTGTGTCTAGTGGGGACATGGTGTGTGTTGGTACCTGTGTCTAGTGGGGACATGGTGTGTGTTGGTACCTGTGTCTAGTGGGGACATGGTGTGTGTTGGTACCTGTGTCTAGTGGGGACATGGTGTGTATTGGTACCTGTGTCTAGTGGGGACGTGGTGTGTGTTGGTACCTGTGTCTAGTGGGGACATGGCAGCCACCCAGTATCCCAGCTGAGGGGCGATGTAGGTTAGGCTGAGCTGGTCTCCCTCCCTCTGGACATAGCCCAGACTGCTCTTCAACCAGGCCCCTACAAACAAACACAGAGAGAGTTAGAGATATACTCTTCAACCACAGTAAATTAGTGTAAAGCTTTTGGCCTCCTCACTGTGCTGCTGCAGTTCTCCAGCCAACCACTGTGAGGCAGCAGATGCACAGTGACACAGTCATAACTCACACTGGCCAGGAGCCATATGAGCTAGAATCATCATAACATAGTCAGACACAGTCATTGTGTAAGATGATGTAACACGACCTGGACAACGATCTAATGTCAGTTGTTTATTTCGTCACCATTGGTATGATAAGGATTTGTGGTATGTAGGCTGATCCAAGATCTGTGTATGAGAGGGGCTATGACAGTGCAGTAGTGGTCTCTGCAGGGGATTCTCTGTCTATTATAGATGCTCTGATGCAACCCAATTAGAAGGGAAGAACTAATGTACAGGGAGGGGGAGAGAGAAACAAGAGAAGGAGAGAAATGCCTGTGACTCAGCATCTTTATGAAACGCTTCGCCTCCCTCACACACACAGTTGTCATCGATCCCCATGGACCAAGCACAGCTAAGCACAGAAACAGCCCAACCCAGCACAGCCCTGTCCTCTTGAGGAGTCAACTCTCACTGGATAACCTTTTACATCAGTGTATTGTATCCTGGGCTGTAAGGCATCACACACACACATATATATACACACACACACAAACACACGCAAGCATGCACACAGAGTCAATACTGGTCACCTTTACATTAGTACTAGTCCTTTGTGAGAGTTTGTAGGAACGTCATCATGAATTGTGTTCAGATGTGAACTGGATGGTATTGACATCATTAAATCAAATCAAATCAAATCAAATTTATTTGTCACATACACATGGTTAGCAGATGTTAATGCGAGTGTAGCGAAATGCTTGTGCTTCTAGTTCCGACAATGCAGTAATAACGAACAAGTAATCTAACTAACAATTCCAAAAAAAACTACTGTCTTATACACAGTGTAAGGGGATAAAGAATATGTACATAAGGATATATGAATGAGTGATGGTACAGAGCAGCATAGGCAAGATACAGTAGATGATATCGAGTACAGTATATACATATGAGATGAGTATGTAAACCAAGTGGCATAGTTAAAGTGGCTAGTGATACATGTATTACATAAGGATGCAGTCGATGATATAGAGTACAGTATCTACGTATGCATATGAGATGAATAATGTAGGGTAAGTAACATTATATAAGGTAGCATTGTTTAAAGTGGCTAGTGATATATTTACATCATTTCCCATCAATTCCCATGATTAAAGTGGCTGGAGTAGAGTCAGTGGCATTGACAGTGTGTTGGCAGTAGCCACTCAATGTTAGTGGTGGCTGTTTAACAGTCTGATGGCCTTGAGATAGAAGCTGTTTTTCAGTCTCTCGGTCCCAGCTTTGATGCACCTGTACTGACCTCGCCTTCTGGATGACAGCGGGGTGAACAGGCAGTGGCTCGGGTGGTTGATGTCCTTGATGATCTTTATGGCCTTCCTGTAGCATCGGGTGGTGTAGGTGTCCTGGAGGGCAGGTAGTTTGCCCCCGGTGATGCGTTGTGCAGACCTCACTACCCTCTGGAGAGCCTTACGGTTGAGGGCGGTGCAGTTGCCATAGCAGGCGGTGATACAGCCCGCCAGGATGCTCTCGATTGTGCATCTGTAGAAGTTTGTGAGTGCTTTTGGTGACAAGCCGAATTTCTTCAGCCTCCTGAGGTTGAAGAGGCGCTGCTGCGCCTTCTTCACGATGCTGTCTGTGTGAGTGGACCAATTCAATTTGTCTGTGATGTGTATGCCGAGGAACTTAAAACTTGCTACCCTCTCCACTACTGTTCCATCGATGTGGATGGGGGGGGTGTTCCCTCTGCTGTTTCCTGAAGTCCACAATCATCTCCTTAGTTTTGTTGACGTTGAGTGTGAGGTTATTTTCCTGACACCACACTCCGAGGGCCCTCACCTCCTCCCTGTAGGCCGTCTCGTCGTTGTTGGTAATCAAGCCTACCACTGTTGTGTCGTCCGCAAACTTGATGATTGAGTTGGAGGCGTGCGTGGCCACGCAGTCGTGGGTGAACAGGGAGTACAGGAGAGGGCTCAGAACGCACCCTTGTGGGGCCCCAGTGTTGAGGATCAGCGGGGAGGAGATGTTGTTGCCTACCCTCACCACCTCTCTGTAATGTATTGACATCATTAACTCCTCTCTGTAATGTATTGGCATCATTAACTCCTCTCTGTAATGTATTGGCATCATTAACTCCTCTCTGTAATGTATTGACATCATTAACTCCTCTCTGTAATGTATTGACATCATTAACTCCTCTCTGTAATGTATTGAGTCTGGATGGTAATTACATAATTAACTCCTCTCAAATGTATTGACATCATTAACTCCTCTCTGTAATGTATTGACATCATTAACTCCTCTCTATAATGTATTGACATAATTAACTCCTCTCAAATGTATTGACATCATTAACTCCTCTCTGTAAGGTATTGGCATCATTAACTCCTCTCTGTAATGTATTGTCATCATTAACTCCTCTCAAATGTATTGACATCATTAACTCCTCTCTGTAAGGTATTGGCATCATTAACTCCTCTCTGTAATGTATTGACATCATTAACTCTTCTCTGTAAGGTATTGGCATCATTAACTCCTCTCTGTAATGTATTGTCATCATTTACTCCTCTCTGTAATGTATTGACATCATTAACTCCTCTCTGTAATGTATTGTCATCATTTACTCCTCTCTGTAATGTATTGACATCATTAACTCCTCTCTATAATGTATTGACATAATTAACTCCTCTCTGTAATGTATTGACATCATTAACTCCTCTCTATAATGTATTGACATAATTAACTCCTCTCTGTAATGTATTGACATAATTAACTCTTCTCTGTAATGTATTGTCATCATTAACTCCTCTCTGTAAGGTATTGACATCATTAACTCCTCTCTGTAATGTATTGACATAATTAACTCCTCTCTGTAATGTATTGTCATCATTAACTCCTCTCTGTAAGGTATTGACATCATTAACTCCTCTCTGTAATGTATTGACATCATTAACTCCTCTCTGTAAGGTATTGGCATCATTAACTCCTCTCTGTAATGTATTGACATCATTAACTTCTCTCTGTAAGGTATTGGCATCATTAACTCCTCTCTGTAATGTATTGTCATCATTTACTCCTCTCTGTAATGTATTGACATCATTAACTCCTCTCTGTAATGTATTGTCATCATTTACTCCTCTCTGTAATGTATTGACATCATTAACTCCTCTCTATAATGTATTGACATAATTAACTCCTCTCTGTAATGTATTGACATCATTAACTCCTCTCTATAATGTATTGACATAATTAACTCCTCTCTGTAATGTATTGACATCATTAACTCCTCTCTGTAATGTATTGACATAATTAACTCCTCTCTGTAATGTATTGTCATCATTAACTCCTCTCTGTAAGGTATTGACATCATTAACTCCTCTCTGTAATGTATTGACATCATTAACTCCTCTCTGTAATGTATTGACATCATTAACTCCTCTCTGTAATGTATTGTCATCATTAACTCCTCTCTGTAATGTATTGACATCATTAACTCCTCTCTGTAATGTATTGTCATCATTAACTCCTCTCTGTAATGTATTGACATCATTAACTCCTCTCTATAATGTATTGACATAATTAACTCCTCTCTGTAATGTATTGACATCATTAACTCCTCTCTGTAATGTATTGACATAATTAACTCCTCTCTGTAATGTATTGTCATCATTAACTCCTCTCTGTAAGGTATTGACATCATTAACTCCTCTCTATAATGTATTGACATAATTAACTCCTCTCTGTAATGTATTGTCATCATTAACTCCTCTCTGTAAGGTATTGACATCATTAACTCCTCTCTATAATGTATTGACATAATTAACTCCTCTCTGTAATGTATTGTCATCATTAACTCCTCTCTGTAAGGTATTGGCATCATTAACTCCTCTCTGTAATGTATTGACATCATTAACTCCTCTCTCTAATGTATTGACATCATTAACTCCTCTCTGTAATGTATTGACATCATTAACTCCTCTCTGTAAGGTATTGTCATCATTAACTCCTCTCTGTAATGTATTGACATCATTAACTCCTCTCTGTAATGTATTGACATCATTAACTCCTCTCTCTAATGTATTGACATCATTAACTCCTCTCTGTAATGTATTGACACCATTAAGTCCTCTCTGTAATGCATTGACACCATTAACTCCTCTCTGTAATGTTTTGACACCATTAACTCCTCTCTGTAATGTATTGAGTCTGGATGGTAGTTACATCATTAACTGGATGGTATTTACATCATAAACACACAGAGGTAAACCAGCTCCTTTCTAACAGTATGTGACATCATTCAGCTCAGTACTCCACAACATCACAGAGCAAAATACATGCTGTCAGTTAAACTAGCAGAACAGGTTTCACCAAGTCTGTGTGTGTCTTTTGCTCAAGTGTCTGTGTGTCTGTGTGAGAATTGGTGTGTGTGCTCAAGCATCTGTGTGTCTGTGTGCTCAAGATTCTGTGTGTCTGTGTGAGAGTTAGTGTGCGTGTGCTCAAGCATCTGTATGTCTGTGTGTGTGTGTGTGTGTGTGTGTGTGTGTGTGTGTGTGTGTGTGTGAGTTGGTGTGTGTATGCGTCTGTGAGAGTTGGTGTGTGTGTGTGAGAATTGGTGTGTGTGCGTGTGTGAGAGTTGGTGTGTGTTATCCCCTCTCCATGTGCAAGCCTAGACAACAACACACTCCCTCCGAACATTGGCTTCTTTGTGTGGAGGAAGAATGATCAGGCAGAAATATTTCTGGAGAAATCTCAATCTCTCTCTCTCTCGCACACTTACACACACACACACTCTCTAACTGGTCACTGGAGAAACTCAATTAAAGCCCCGGGTCTGTTAGGTTTGTTATTTGGGGGTTGCTAGGGAAACGGTGGACTAAAACACAGAGGACCAGAGGTGGGTGTTTCTGGGAAATATTTACCATACAGTGTGTGTGTGTTGACACAAGGCTACATACCCTCTGGTTATAAGGCATCCTGGGAACAGTGGCTTTCAATGTCAATCATGTAAAGGGTCACCCAGTGAGAGAGTTGACTCCTCAGGAGAACATGGCTGTGCTGGGTTCGGTACAGTACTGTGTGTGATTGTTTACACCCAATGTGTATATCTGTCTGTGTGTGTCTGTGTCTGTGTGTGTGTGCATATCTGTGTGTGTGTGTGTGTGTGTATATCTGTGTGTGTGTGTGTGTGTGTGTGTGTGAGTGAGTGAGTGAGTGAGTGAGTGAGTGAGTGAGTGAGTGAGTGAGTGAGTGAGTGTGTGTGTGTGTGTGTGTGTGTATGTATATCTGTCTGTGTGTGTGTGTGTGTGTGTGTGTGTATGTATATATACAGTGGGGCAAAAAAGTATTTAGTCAGCCACCAATTGTGCAAGTTCTCCCACTTAAAAAGATGAGAGGCCTGTAATTTTCATCATAGGTACACTTCAACTATGACAGACAAAATGAGAAAAAAAATCCAGAAAATCACATTGTATGATTTTTTTATTAATTTATTTGCAAATTATGGTGGAAAATAAGTATTTGGTCAATAACAAAAGTTTATCTCAATACTTTGTTATATACCCTTTGTTGGCAATAACAGAGGTCAAACGTTTTCTGTAAGTCTTCACAAGGTTTTCACACACTGTTGCTGGTATTTTGGCCCATTCCTCCATGCAGATCTCCTCTAGAGAAGTGATGTTTTGGGGCTGTTGCTGGGCAACACGGACTTTCAACTCCCTCCAAAGATTTTCTATGGGGTTGAGATCTGGAGACTGGCTAGGCCACTCCAGGACCTCCAGGACCTCCTTCGTTGCCCGGGCGGTGTGTTTGGGATCATTGTCATGCTGAAAGACCCAGCCACATTTCGTCTTCAATGCCCTTGCTGATGGAAGGAGGTTTTCACTCAAAATCTCACGATACAGTGCCTTGCGAAAGTATTCGGCCCCCTTGAACTTTGCGACCTTTTGCCACATTTCAGGCTTCAAACAAGATATAAAACTGTATTTTTTTGTGAAGAATCAACAACAAGTGGGACACAATCATGAAGTGGAACGACATTTATTGGATATTTCAAACTTTTTTAACAAATCAAAAACTGAAAAATTGTCAGTGCAAGATTATTCAGCCCCTTTACTTTCAGTGCAGCAAACTCTCTCCAGAAGTTCAGTGAGGATCTCTGAATGATCCAATGTTGACCTAAATGACTAATGATGATAAATACAATCCACCTGTGTGTAATCAAGTCTCCGTATAAATGCACCTGCACTGTGATAGTCTCAGAGGTCCGTTAAAAGCGCAGAGAGCATCATGAAGAACAAGGAACACACCAGGCAGGTCCGAGATACTGTTATGAAGAAGTTTAAAGCCGGATTTGGATACAAAAATATTTCCCAAGCTTTAAACATCCCAAGGAGCACCGTGCAAGCGATAATATTGAAATGGAAGGAGTATCAGACCACTGCAAATCTACCAAGACCTGGCCGTCCCTCTAAACTTTCAGCTCATACAAGGAGAAGACTGATCAGAGATGCAGCCAAGAGGCCCATGATCACTCTGGATGAACTGCAGAGATCTACAGCTGAGGTGGGAGACTCTGTCCATAGGACAACAATCAGTCGTATATTGCACAAATCTGGCCTTTATGGAAGAGTGGCAAGAAGAAAGCCATTTCTTAAAGATATCCATAAAAAGTGTTGTTTAAAGTTTGCCAAAAGCCACCTGGGAGACACACCAAACATGTGGAAGAAGGTGCTCTGGTCAGATGAAACACAGCTCATCACCCTGACCACACCATCCCCACTGTCAAACATGGTGGTGGCAGCATCATGGTTTGGGCCTGCTTTTCTTCAGCAGGGACAGGGAAGATGGTTAAAATTGATGGGAAGATGGATGGAGCCAAATACAGGACCATTCTGGAAGAAAACCTGATGGAGTCTGCAAAAGACCTGAGACTGGGACGGAGATTTGTCTTCCAACAAGACAATGATCCAAAACATAAAGCAAAATCTACAATGGAATGGTTCAAAAATAAACATATCCAGGTGTTAGAATGGCCAAGTCAAAGTTCAGACCTGAATCCAATCGAGAATCTGTGGAAAGAACTGAAAACTGCTGTTCACAAATGCTCTCCATCCAACCTCACTGAGCTCGAGCTGTTTTGCAAGGAGGAATGGGAAAAAATTTCAGTCTCTCGATGTGCAAAACTGATAGAGACTTACAGCTGTAATCGCAGCAAAAGGTGGCGCTACAAAGTATTAACTTAAAGGGGGCTGAATAATTTTGCACGAGCAATTTTTCAGTTTTTGATTTGTTAAAAAAGTTTGAAATATCCAATAAATGTCGTTCCACTTCATGATTGTGTCCCACTTGTTGTTGATTCTTCACAAAAAAATACAGTTTTATATCTTTATGTTTGAAGCCTGAAATGTGGCAAAAGGTCGCAAAGTTGAAGGGGGCCGAATACTTTCGCAAGGCACTGTACATGGCCCCATTCATTCTTTCCTTTACACGGATCAGTAGTCCTGGTCCCTTTGCAGAAAACAGCCCCAAAGAATGATGTTTCCACCCCCATGCTTCACAGTAGGTATGGTGTTCTTTGGATGCAACTCAGCATTCTTTGTCCTCCAAACACGACGAGTTGAGTTTTTACCAAAAAGTCATATTTTGGTTTCATCTGACCATATGACATTCTCCCAATCTTCTTCTGGATCATCCAAATGCTCTCTAGCAAACTTCAGACGGGCCTGGACATGTACTGGCTTAAGCAGTGGGACACGTCTGGAACAGCAGGATTTGAGTCCCTGGCGGCGTAGTGTGTTACTGATGGTAGGCTTTGTTACTTTGGTCCCAGCTCTCTGCAGGTCATTCACTAGGTTCCCCCGTGTGGTTCGATTTTTGCTTACCGTTCTAGTGATCATTTTGACCCCACGGGGTGAGATCTTGCGTGGAGCCCCAGATCGAGGGAGATTATCAGTGGTCTTGTATGTCTTCCATTTCCTAATATTTGCTCCCACAGTTGATTTCTTCAAGCCAAGCTGCTTACCTATTGCAGATTCAGTCTTCCCAGCCTGGTGCAGGTCTACAATTTGATTTCTGTTATCCTTTGACAGCTCTTTGGTCTTGGCCATAGTGGAGTTTGGAGTGTGACTGTTTGAGGTTGTGGACAGGTGTCTTTTATACTGATAACAAGTTCAAACTGGTGCCATTAATACAGGTAACGAGTGGAGCACAGAGGAGCCTCTTAAAGAAGAAGTTACAGGTCTGTGAGAGACAGAAATCTTGCTTGTTTGTAGGTGACCAAATACATATTTTCCACCATAATTTGCAAATAAATTCATTAAAAATCCTACAATGTGATTTTCTGGATTTTTTTTCTCTTCATTTTGTCTGTCATAGTTGAAGTGTACCTATGATAAATTACAGGTCTCTCTCATCTTTTTAAGTGGGAGAACTTGCACAATTGGTGGCTGACTAAATACTTTTTTGCCCCACTGTATCTGTCTGTGTGTGTGTGTGCTCCTGTAGCCCCCGTCCTAATCAGCTCGTTGGGCTAGTGAATGGTCTCCTTCAGCAACAGTAAGTCACGACTGGACCTTCATATCACAGGACGTCCTTGGTAGTGTACCTCAGCTGGTTCAAGCACTACTCTGGCTACCCTCCTAAATCACTCCACTGCTGTCTGAGTCAATGATCTACGGCTGACTACACCTCTACTGATCTGGGGAGGGATTTCCAAACAGGTTAGGCTACATTTCCTAACCAATCTTGTGATGTGGATGTAATCAGGAACAAGAAGTATTGTGTTTTAATACGGTGCATTACGTCCAATAATATGGTAGATAATCTTTTATAAAGTTCTCAATTATTCCATTCATAACTCTGCCACACTGTAATCTCCCGTCTCACTGTACAGTGTGTGTGTGTGTGTGTTGCACTCTGGTACGGTTTTTCCCCCCAGTTCCTTTAAAAAAAAGTATGTAGTGATGCATTTCCCAGCTTGACTGAGATACACACATCCCATCAGCTTTCAGGAAACATAGATCCCACTGATGAAGGATGCAGAAGGGTAGACACACACAACACGTACCTTACCCTACTGATTAGAGGTTCCGAGGGGAGGAATTCTGGACCCAAACACAGGAAATCTGCTCCCCGCTCAGAAAAACTGAAAAGCTGTGTGTGTGTGTGTGTGTGTGTGTGTATGTACTCACCTAGACTGGGATCGAATCTCCAGGCTGGGATGTGTTGGTTCTCCTTCAGGCCGCTATTGGCCGGTAGAGAGATGGAGATGCTGATTGGGCCATTCACCTGGAGCTCCACCCCCTCGCTGGCCAATAGGTGGACAGAGATGGCCGCCACTGGAGTCAGCTCAAACCTACGCTCACTTCCTGTTAGAGGAGAAGAGGAGAGCCAAAAGAGAGGAGTAGTGAGGGTCGAAGAGACGGAGGAGAGGTGTAGTGAGAGGGAGAGAGGAGAGGTGTAGGGAGAGGAGAAGTGTAGTGAGAGGGAGAGGAGAAGTGTAGTGAGAGGGAGAGAGGAGAGGTGTAGTGAGAGGGAGAAAGGAGAGGTGTAGTGAGAGGGAAAGAGAGAGAGGAGAAGTGTAGTGAGAGGGAGAGAGGAGAGGTGTAGTGAGAGGGAGAGAGAGAGAGGTGTAGTGAGAGGGAGGGAGAGAGAGGAGAGGTGTAGTGAGAGGGAGGGAGAGAGAGGAGAGGTGTAGTGAGAGGGAGAGGTGTAGTGAGAGGGAGGGAGAGAGAGGAGAGGTGTAGTGAGAGGGAGGGAGAGAGAGGAGAGGTGTAGTGAGAGGGAGAGAGAGAGAGGAGAGGTGTAGTGAGAGGGAGAGAGAGAGAGATGAGAGGTGTAGTGAGAGGGAGGGAGAGAGAGAGAGGTATAGTGAGAGAGAGAGAGAGAGAGAGAGGAGTAGTGAGAGAGAGGGAGGAGAGGAGCAGTGAGAGGAGATTAGAAGAAGAGGAGAAGAAGCAGGGAGAGAGAGAAAGCGAGAGGAGAGTGTCTGCTAAATGATACAAATGTAAAATGGACACACACACAGGTTGTTTGAGAGCACAGGGGTTATATTGTGTTAAAGGGGGCTCTTCTGGGTAGTGTATCTTTGATGGCACCTCTTACATAGAGCTGTACCTCACCCCTCAACCGTACCTTATTCACATCCACCCCTACCTTCACCCCTAATCTCCTCAACCCTCCCTGCCTTCACCCCCCCCACCCTCCACCACATCCCTACCTTACCCCTGCCTTCACCCCACCCCTCCCACCTACCTTCACCCCTACTTTCACCACACCCCCCTCACCTCACCCCCCCCCCACCCACCCGTCTCCCTCCCTTGACCCCACCTGCCCACCCACCCATCTGTCCCTTCACCCCACATCTCCACATCTCCACCCACTTACCCCTCATCCATCCCTTCACCACACACTCCCCACAAGCCCCTCATGTCTTCTATCTTACCCACCCCTCATCCCCCACCCACCCTTCATCTCTTCCATCCCTCCCACTCTTCATCCCACTCCTCCCTTCACCCCATCCACCCCTCATCCATATGTCAAATACTTTCAAATAATGTATTTAGTTTGTCAGATACAACGGCACCAATGGAATGGTACCAAGAGTGTATTCCACCTAAGTCTGGTCCCAGTCCCAGTGGAGGTACCTGTTCCGTTGCCCCCCAGGCCCTGTAGGTAGGGGAAGTGCTGGATGTGGCTGGGGTTATTGGCCACAGTCAGCAGGGCAGTGAGATTGCTGTAGGACGAGTTGGTTGGGAGACTCAGGGCTCGACGCTGGAACTGAACCCAGGACTGACCCCTCGATCCTGGGGAGGAAAGAGGGGGGGGTCAGGAACCACTCACACACTTAGAACCAGTGTTCCTTAGTGTCCATCTCCCCTGTAACCCTTGTAGCTCGTCAGATGAATGTCTGGAAGATGTGTGATGAACGCCATATGGATGCTGGCCTTCTCTCCTCTCTCTCTCATCACTGTTTTTACTTCTCCATATTACATCTCAGCTTTCTAATGGTTTTTCTCTTTTACTCAATCAGTTCCTTCCATCTCCCTCTGCCACCCTTCCTCTCTCTCTCCCTCTTTCTCTCTCACTGCCTCCCTCTTCCTCTCTCTCTCCCTCTTTCTCTCTCACTGCTTCCCTCTTCCTCTCTCACTGCCTCCCGCCTTCTCTGTCTCTCCCTGCCTCTCTCTAAGGGGTGTATTGGCATATGGGAAACATGTTCACATTGCTAAAACAAGTGGAATAGATAAACAAAAGTCAAATAAAACAATACAAAAATGAACAGTAAACATTACACTCACAAAAGTTCATTATGTGCAAATAGTTAAAGTACAAAAGGGAAAATAAATAAATATGGGTTGAATTTACAATGGTGTTTGTTCTTCACTGGTTGCCCTTTTCTTGTGGCAACAGGTCACACATCTTGCTGCTGTGATGGCACACTGTGGTATTTCACCCAATAGATACGGAAGTTTATCAAAATTGGGTTTGTTTTCAAATTCCTTGTAGGTCTGTGTAATCCGAGGGAAATATGTCTCTCTAATATGGTCATGCATTTGGCAGGAGGTTAGGAAGTGCAGCTCAGTTGCCACCTCATTTTGTGGGCAGTGTGCATATAGCAGGTCTTCTCTTCAGAGCCAGGTCTGCCTACAGCAGCCTTTCTCAATAGCAAGGCTATGCTCACTGAGTCTGTACATAGTCAAAGCTGTACTTAAGTTTGGATCAGTCACAGTAGTCAGGTATTCTGCCACTGTGTGTTTTCTGTTTAGAACCAAATAGCATTCTAGTTTGCTCTGTTTTTTTGTTAAATCTTTCCAATATGTCAAGTAATTATCTTTTTGTTTTCTCATGATTTGGTGGTGTCTAATTGTGCTGCTGTCCTGGGGCTCTGTTTGGGTTTGTGAACAGAGCCCCAGGACCAGCTTGCTTAGGGGACTATTCTCCAGGTTCATCGCTCTGTAGGTGATGGCTTTGTTATGGAGGGTTTGCGAATCGCTTCCTTTTAGGTGGTTGTAGAATTTAATGGCTCTTTTCTGGATCTTAATAATTAGCGGATATCGGAATAATTCTGCTCTGCATGCATTATTTGGTGTTTTACGTTGTACACGGAGGATATTTTTACAGAATTCTGCATGCAATCTCTCAATTTGGTGTTTGCCCCATTTTGTGAATGTTTTGATTCAATGGATTCTATAACTGATTAAAGTATTTTTAGCCAGATCCTAATTGGTATGTCGAATTGTATGTTCCTTTTGATGGCATAGAAAGCCCTTGTTGTTTCTCAGATCGTTCACAGCTTTGTGGAAGTTATCTGTGGCACTGATGTTTAGGTGGAAGTATGTTTAGGCCGACTACAAACAATCTATAACTGGGCTAATAGCTCACTAACTAGAATCAAATCCAATCTTATTGGTCACATACACATGTTATTGCAGGTGTTGCAGGTGTAGCAAAATGCTTGTGTTCCTAGCTCCAATAGTGCAGTAGCATCTAACACTTCACAATACACACAAATCTCAAAAGTAAAAGAATGGAACTAGCAAAGGATATGAACAAAATGTGCACACGTGGCTACATGCAGCTCTCGCTTTGATCTCAACACAAGCACATCTACTCACAACCGCTCATGCTGCCTACAACCAAATTTGGTTTCAGTATGTTGCACTGAAAGTGGCAAATATTTCCTTGATTCGATCAAAATTGCCATAGTAAAGGGAAACTGTGATAGTGTTAACAAGGAAAACTCTAGAACAGTGGCCACCAACCTTTTCTGAGTCAAGATCCCTTTGAGTCCAAATGCAAGCCAAGATCTACCGCTTGAAACAACCAATTAAAAACAGTACTGTAGCAATGAGGTTTGTTCAGTAAGCTACAGGTCCAATACATTATCACCGCATACTGGCTTTGCTTGAATTGCCCTGCCAATGCATTGTAGTTTGGGACATTTAAAAAATGTTTTTATACTAAAACATTTGGGGCTATATGATCACACCGGTAATAGATCTGTTGTTGTATTACTTGTGAGGCACAGCTGAGTGAGCATACATTTAAATAATTTGCTTTTTATTTTAATTTTACTGGGCTGATCTGATGGTCAGTCTCAGCGGAGGGAGAGAGCAGCAGACTGAGGGTCAGTCTCAGCAGAGGGAGAGAGCAGCAGACTGAGGGTCAGTCTCAGCAGAGGGAGAGAGCAGCAGACTGAGGGTCAGTCTCAGCGGAGGTAGAGAGCAGCAGACTGAGGGTCAGTCTCAGCGGAGGGAGGGAGCAGCAGACTGATGGTCAGTCTCAGCAGAGGGAGAGAGCAGCAGACTGAGGGTCAGTCTCAGCAGAGGGAGAGAGCAGCAGACTGAGGGTCAGTCTCAGCGGAGGGAGAGAGCAGCAGACTGAGGGTCAGTCTCAGCAGAGGGAGAGAACAGCAGACTGAGGGTCAGTCTCAGCGGAGGGAGAGAGCAGCAGACTGAGGGTCAGTCTCAGCGGAGGGAGAGAGCAGCAGACTGAGGGTCAGTCTCGGCGGAGGGAGAGAGCAGCAGACTGAGAGTCAGTCTCAGCGGAAGGAGAGAGCAGCAGACTGAGAGTCAGTCTCAGCGGAGGGAGAGAGCAGCAGACTGAGGGTCAGCCTCAGCAGAGGGAGAGAACAGCAGACTGAGGGTCAGTCTCAGCGGAGGGAGAGAGCAGCAGACTGAGAGTCAGTCTCAGCGGAAGGAGAGAGCAGCAGACAGAGTCAGTCTCAGCGGAGGGAGAGAGCAGCAGACTGAGGGTCAGCCTCAGCAGAGGGAGAGAACAGCAGACTGAGGGTCAGTCTCAGCGGAGGGAGAGAGCAGCAGACTGAGAGTCAGTCTCAGCGGAGGGAGAGAGCAGCAGACTGAGGGTCAGTCTCAGCGGAAGGAGAGAGCAGCAGACTGAGGGTCAGTCTCAGCAGAGGGAGAGAGCAGCAGACTGAGAGTCAGTCTCAGCGGAGGGAGAGAGCAGCAGACTGAGGGTCAGTCTCAGCAGAGGGAGAGAGCAGCAGACTGAGGGTCAGTCTCAGCGGAGGGAGAGAGCAGCAGGCTGAGGGTCAGTCTCAGCAGAGGGATAATCGGAATAATTCTGCTCTGCATGCATTATTTGGTGTTTTACGTTGTACACGGAGGATATTTTTACAGAATTCTGCATGCAATCTCTCAATTTGGTGTTTGCCCCATTTTGTGAATGTTTTGAATCAATGGATTCTATAACTGATTAAAGTATTTTTAGCCAGATCCTAATTGGTATGTCGAATTGTATGTTCCTTTTGATGGCATAGAAAGCCCTTGTTGTTTCTCAGATCGTTCACAGCTTTGTGGAAGTTATCTGTGGCACTGATGTTTAGGTGGAAGTATGTTTAGGCCGACTACAAACAATCTATAACTGGGCTAATAGCTCACTAACTAGAATCAAATCCAATCTTATTGGTCACATACACATGTTATTGCAGGTGTTGCAGGTGTAGCGAAATGCTTGTGTTCCTAGCTCCAATAGTGCAGTAGCATCTAACACTTCACAATACACACAAATCTCAAAAGTAAAAGAATGGAACTAGCAAAGGATATGAACAAAATGTGCACACGTGGCTACATGCAGCTCTCGCTTTGATCTCAACAGTCTCAGCAGAGGGAGAGAGCAGCAGACTGAGGGTCAGTCTCAGCGGAGGGAGAGAGCAGCAGACTGAGGGTCAGTCTCAGCAGAGGGAGAGAACAGCAGACTGAGGGTCAGTCTCAGCGGAGGGAGAGAGCAGCAGACTGAGGGTCAGTCTCAGCGGAGGGAGAGAGCAGCAGACTGAGGGTCAGTCTCAGCGGAGGGAGAGAGCAGCAGACTGAGGGTCAGTCTCGGCGGAGGGAGAGAGCAGCAGACTGAGAGTCAGTCTCAGCGGAAGGAGAGAGCAGCAGACTGAGAGTCAGTCTCAGCGGAGGGAGAGAGCAGCAGACTGAGGGTCAGCCTCAGCAGAGGGAGAGAACAGCAGACTGAGGGTCAGTCTCAGCGGAGGGAGAGAGCAGCAGACTGAGAGTCAGTCTCAGCGGAAGGAGAGAGCAGCAGACAGAGTCAGTCTCAGCGGAGGGAGAGAGCAGCAGACTGAGGTCAGCCTCAGCAGAGGGAGAGAACAGCAGACTGAGGGTCAGTCTCAGCGGAGGGAGAGAGCAGCAGACTGAGAGTCAGTCTCAGCGGAGGGAGAGAGCAGCAGACTGAGGGTCAGTCTCAGCGGAAGGAGAGAGCAGCAGACTGAGGGTCAGTCTCAGCAGAGGGAGAGAGCAGCAGACTGAGAGTCAGTCTCAGCGGAGGGAGAGAGCAGCAGACTGAGGGTCAGTCTCAGCAGAGGGAGAGAGCAGCAGACTGAGGGTCAGTCTCAGCAGAGGGAGAGAGCAGCAGACTGAGGGTCAGTCTCAGCGGAGGGAGAGAGCAGCAGGCTGAGGGTCAGTCTCAGCAGAGGGAGAGAGCAGCAGACTGAGGGTCAGTCTCAGCGGAGGGAGAGAGCAGCAGACTGAGGGTCAGCCTCAGCAGAGGGAGAGAACAGCAGACTGAGGGTCAGTCTCAGCGGAGGGAGAGAGCAGCAGACTGAGAGTCAGTCTCAGCGGAAGGAGAGAGCAGCAGACAGAGTCAGTCTCAGCGGAGGGAGAGAGCAGCAGACTGAGGGTCAGCCTCAGCAGAGGGAGAGAGCAGCAGACTGAGGGTCAGCCTCAGCAGAGGGAGAGAACAGCAGACTGAGGGTCAGTCTCAGCGGAGGGAGAGAGCAGCAGACTGAGAGTCAGTCTCAGCGGAGGGAGAGAGCAGCAGACTGAGGGTCAGTCTCAGCGGAAGGAGAGAGCAGCAGACTGAGGGTCAGTCTCAGCAGAGGGAGAGAGCAGCAGACTGAGAGTCAGTCTCAGCGGAGGGAGAGAGCAGCAGACTGAGGGTCAGTCTCAGCAGAGGGAGAGAGCAGCAGGCTGAGGGTCAGTCTCAGCAGAGGGAGAGAGCAGCAGACTGAGGGTCAGTCTCAGCGGAGGGAGAGAGCAGCAGACTGAAGGTCAGTCTCAGCAGAGGGAGAGAGCAGCAGACTGAGGGTCAGTCTCAGCGGAGGTAGAGAGCAGCAGACTGAGGGTCAGTCTCAGCGGAGGGAGAGAGCAGCAGACTGATGGTCAGTCTCAGCAGAGGGAGAGAGCAGCAGACTGAGGGTCAGTCTCAGCAGAGGGAGAGAGCAGCAGACTGAGGGTCAGTCTCAACGGAGGGAGAGAGCAGCAGACGTAGGGTCAGTCTCAGCAGAGGGAGAGAGCAGCAGACTGAGGGTCAGTCTCGGCGGAGGGAGAGAGCAGCAGACTGAGAGTCAGTCTCAGCGGAAGGAGAGAGCAGCAGACTGAGAGTCAGTCTCAGCGGAGGGAGAGAGCAGCAGACTGAGGGTCAGTCTCAGCAGAGGGAGAGAACAGCAGACTGAGGGTCAGTCTCAGCGGAGGGAGAGAGCAGCAGACTGAGGGTCAGTCTCAGCGGAGGGAGAGAGCAGCAGACTGAGGGTCAGTCTCAGCGGAGGGAGAGAGCAGCAGACTGAGGGTCAGTCTCAGCGGAAGGAGAGAGCAGCAGACTGAGGGTCAGTCTCAGCAGAGGGAGAGAGCAGCAGACAGAGTCAGTTTCAGCGGAGGGAGAGAGCAGCAGACTGAGGGTCAGTCTCAGCCGAGGGAGAGAGTAGCAGACTGAGGGTCAGTCTCAGCGGAGGGAAAGAGCAGCAGCCTGAGGGTCAGTCTCAGCGGAGGGAGAGAGCAGCAGGCTGAGGGTCAGTCTCAGTGGAGGGAGAGAACAGCAGCCTGAGGGTCAGTCTCAGCGGAGGGAGAGAGCAGCAGACTGAGGGTCAGTCTCAGCAGAGGGAGAGAGCAGCAGACTGAGGGTCAGTCTCAGTGGAGGGAGAGAACAGCAGACTAAGGGTCAGTCTCAGTGGAGGGAGAGAGCAGCAGACTGAGGGTCAGTCTCAGCGGAGGGAGAGAACAGCAGCCTGAGGGTCAGTCTCAGTGGAGGGAGAGAACAGCAGCCTGAGGGTCAGTCTCAGCGGAGGGAGAGAGCAGCAGACTGAGGGTCAGTCTCAGCGGAGGGAGAGAGCAGCAGACTGAGGGTCAGTCTCAGTAGAGGGAGAGAGCAGCAGACTGAGGGTCAGTCTCAGCGGAGGGAGAGAACAGCAGACTGAGGGTCAGTCTCAGCAGAGGGAGAGAGCAGCAGACTGAGGGTCAGTCTCAGCAGAGGGAGAGAGCAGCAGACTGAGGGTCAGTCTCAGCAGAGGGAGAGAGCAGCAGACTGAGGGTCAGTCTCAGCGGAGGGAGAGAACAGCAGACTGAGGGTCAGTCTCAGCAGAGGGAGAGAGCAGCAGACTGGGGGTCAGTCTCAGCGGAGGGAGAGAGCAGCAGACTGAGGGTCAGTCTCAGCAGAGGGAGAGAACAGCAGACTGAGGGTCCACCTCTCAACATCCCTCCACTCTCCCGTTCCTCCACTGAAACAGACCAAAAAAGGGACACCTTCTTCCAGCTGTTGGCGAAACTCAAGCCGCACCACATTATTTCCACCTCATGCACAGATTCATGTTGTTACTCCTATGACCAGAGAAAGTAAAATATTCCTTGATATTAAAAAAGACCCAAGCCACTAATAAAAACAAGCCTGTAGATACACTTTCCTACTCATTCATTACTGCTGCACTGCTTGTTGCAGAGCTGAGTGGAAATAGGAAGAAAGTGCATTTTATGACTTATAAAAGTGTTGAATACAAAGTGTTGAATACAAAGTGTTGAATACAAAGTGTTGACAGGGCTGAGTAAGAACTTAAACATGGAGTCACTCATAAAAACAGCAGCTCTTTGCTGTATTCGTGACAGTCTCTCTCTAGTCATGGTTTTAAATGTTCTGATATCTTTGCTGTATTCGTTGACAGTCTCTCTCTAGTCATGGTTTTAAATGTTCTGATATCTTTGCTGTATTCGTTGACAGTCTCTCTCTAGTCATGGTTTTAAATGTTCTGATATCTTTGCTGTAGCTTTCTTGTACTGCAGACACGGTCATCTGAGCCATCCCATTGGCCAGCGGGAGGCCTATAGTGCACTTGATTTGCTCTCCGGGCCCGCCGGGAAGGAAGAGTTTGTACCTTCAGACACATGAAAGGTTTCAAAATGGCAACAATTGGCCTGCCCGGCGCGCAGGGCAGCTGAATCAGGTGCAGCTACCGCCAATAACCAAACCCCCCAAAATGATAGAAATGCAGGGCTTTATCGCTGGGTTTTTTACAGAAATGTATAGATTGACTAGGGATGCCTTGGAGATCCATCCTGATTGACCGGTGGGGACCACTGCTCCAGAAAGTTGAGTGAAGTTCAAATTCGTTCTCTCCGTGGGCTGATATTTATTCTGTGAGGCAGTCCCGCAGGAGCTGCGTGGTCTCAGGGCTACTGCGCGAAAGTCTTCACAAGTATAGTAAGACATTGCTCTCTCTCTCTGTGTGTGTGTGTGTGTGTGTGTGGACATGTTTAATCGACCAACGGGAAAATGTATTTCTAGGGGGTTTAGGGTAAGGTTAGAATTAGTGTCAGAATTGGGGTAAGTGGTTGTGGGTTAGGTTTAGGTTTTGTGGTAAGGTTAGGGAAAACAGGATTTTGAATGGGAATCAATTGTGTGTCCCCACAAGGTTAGTTAAACAAGACTGTGTGTGTGTGTGTGTGTGTGTGTGTGTGTGTGTGTGTGTGTGTGTGTGTGCACACGCTCGCGGACATGTTTAACTACAAGAATAGTAAACAAAAACAAAAATTAGACCAACGAAAAATACTATTTCTAGGGGGTTTAGATTAAGGTTAGAATTAGTGTTAGTATTGGGGTAAGGGGTTGTGGGTTAGGAGATGGTGTCGGGGTATGGTTAGGGGTTAAGGAAATTAGGATTTAGAATGGGAATCAATTGTGTCCCCACAAGGTTAGTTAAACAAGACTGTGTGTGTTAAAGAGAAGTTTGTATAGTGGGGCTTATCGATGATGTCATAGTGTTTCCACTGTGGTGAGTGTACATTCCTGGGCAATGAGACGCCGCTGCAGCCGTGCCTGTGTGTTTTCTCTAGCTCTGTGTATACTCTGCCTTCAGTACACCTGATCTGGTATTGATCTAAACGTTCAGTTTTGAAGGAGGTCTGGCATTGATCTGAATGTCCAGTCTTGAAGGAGGTCTGGCATTGATCTGAACGTCCAGTTTTGAAGGAGGTCTGGCATTGATCTGAACGTCCAGTTGTGAAGGAGGTCTGGCATTGATCTGAACGTCCAGTTTTGAAGGAGGTCTGGCATTGATCTGAACGTCCAGTTTTGAAGGAGGTCTGGCATTGATCTGAACGTCCAGTTTTGAAGGAGGTCTGGCATTGATCTGAACGTCCAGTTTTGAAGGAGGTCTGCATTGATCTGAACTTCCAGTTTTGAAGGAGGTCTGGCATTGATCTGAACGTCCAGTTTTGAAGGAGGTCTGGCATTGATCTGAACGTCCAGTTTTGAAGGAGGTCTGGGATATAATCACATCAACAGGACTGGAGTAACAAAATCGAGAGGAGTTAGTTCCAAGGTAACAGCTTGGACACGGTGTGAGATGTAGCAGAGCATGTGTGTGTGTGTGTGGGGGGGGGTTCCTGTGCCAATCCAAAAAGCCCCTCCTCATCCTCTACCCCTCCTTAGAGTTCCCTCTCTTTTCTTCCCTCTATAATGAACATTGCACCCTCCCCCCCCCCCTTCTCCCCACCCCCTCTCTTCCCCTTCTCCCCACTCCCTCTCTTCCCCCTTCTCCCCACCCCCTCTCTTCCCCCTTCTCCCCACCCCCTCTCTTCCCCCTTCTCCCCACCCCCTCTCTTCCCCCTTCTCCCCACTCCCTCTCTTCCCCCTTCTCCCCACCCCCTTCTCCCCACCCCCTCTCTTCCCCCTTCTCCCCACCCCCTCTCTTCCCCCTTCTCCCCACTCCCTCTCTTCCCCCTTCTCCCCACCCCCTCTCTTCCCTCTTCTCCCCACCCCCTCTCTTCCCCCTTCTCCCCACTCCCTCTCTTCCCCCTTCTCCCCACCCCCTCTCTTCCCCCTTCTCCCCACTCCCTCTCTTCCCCCTTCTCCCCACCCCCTCTCTTCCCTCTTCTCCCCACCCCCTCTCTTCCCCCTTCTCCCCACTCCCTCTCTTCCCCCTTCTCCCCACTCCCTCTCTTCCCCCTTCTCCCCACCCCCTCTCTTCCCCCTTCTCCCCACCCCCTCTCTTCCCCCTTCTCCCCACTCCCTCTCTTCCCCCTTCTCCCCACCCCCTCTTCCCCCTTCTCCCCACCCCCTCTCTTCCCCCTTCTCCCCACCCCCTCTCTTCCCCCTTCTCCCCACCCCCTCTCTTCCCCCTTCTCCCCACCCCCTCTCGTCCCCTTTCTCTTTTCATTCTCTCTCCTCCTGCTGCATGACAAGGTTTATCGCTTCCCTGGGCTTCCAGGTTCAAAATATCATGATATAACACACTGTGTGTGGATGGGGGCCACTGTATGCACCAGACCATAACATGATTATCCTGCCCTCCTGGAGGACGGACACACACAGCTCAGTCAGCAAGATTTAAAGGAGTAGCACCAGCAGAACCTCACTCAGAGAGGATGGCAGAGCAGGAGAAGAGCAGATAGTATTTATTGAAGACGAACACAGACACACACATAGCAAAACAAGCACACTGATCAGACACACGGCAGACAAAGATACATGTTATAAGATCACATCTAATTTAATCTTATCTAATGTAATTGCTCCTGACTGATTGACAGAGGAACAGAGGACACATGCTGCCTGTGTGTGTGTGTGTGTGTGTGTGTGTGTGTGTGTGTGTGTGTGTGTGTGGGTCTTTCATTAGAGAGATGTTTTAAAGGGGTGGACATATTTCATTATTAATGTGTGTGAGGTCACTGGGCCAGGGACAGTGTCTAAGTACACACTCTCTCTCTCACCTTGGGATCCAGAGTTAATGTGTATCAGGTCTTCATACACCATCAGAGTGGCAGCTCTCTCTGGTAGCAGCTCCAGACTGAGAGAGGAAAACACTGGAACACACACATTTCAGTCATTTTGACATTTCAGCAGACGCTTGGCGTTGCAAGCACCATGCTCTACCAACTGAGCCACATGGGACCCACCACAGTCACTCATTTATTCATCACAATAACCCCCCCTGTGGGTCATTTTTATTCTCACTGATAAAAGGTCTACTATTGAATTTTGGTTTTCCTCTCAACTTCATGACATTCTAAACCTAGTGGTTTCTTTATTTTCTAGCATTGTGGTTTGTAGAAAACATTTTTTTTAAAGATCTTACTTGATTAGTTTAAATCTCTAGCTTTCCCTTTTCCATTCTCTGTGATCTGCCTCGACTATTAAAGCCTTGGATGGTGTTTTTCATAGCGCCCTTCGTTTTATCACAGGAGACAGGAGTTGAATTACTCAACACTGTATTCTTCACCAAAAGGTTCTCTGTAGAATCACTACAGTCTTTTTGTTTACAAAGCCCTGCTCCACAAACTCCCGACTTACCTTAGCTAACATCACTATTAAGACTTAAAATGACAAGTTCTTAAACCTGTTCACAGGGTTGGTTAACTCTGGAGACTCCTTTGGTGTCTAGAGTGTTAGGTAAATCAGCCTTTCATTTCCTTGCACCGTACGTGTGGAATGATCTACAATACACTTTAAAAATGGGAGGAATTGGTGCCTCTAGGTCATGTCAGTCGGTTGTTAAGGGACCTTTTTACAGAAGAATGTGTCTGTTTTTTATGATTGTGTTTTGCTTTTCGTGTATTGTTGTGTATTTTATTGTGTATATGAATGTGTAGTTTAATGTGTTTATTGTATTTTGATGTGTATTGTGGTGCTATACAGGGCTCACCTGGAAGAGAGACCTTGACTCCCTGTCTAACTAGCCTCCTTCTGGCTTCAAAAGAAAAACAGGCCTTATTTTATTTTAGGAATAAGGCCTGTTTTTCTTTTGAAGCCAGAAGGAGGCTAGTATCAGCTACATTTATGCCTTTACTAGACTATGAGGATACTTTATATATGAATGCTTCCGCTCAGTGTTTGAGATCAATTGACACTCTTTCCCATGGCACTTTGAGATTTATTTTAAACTGCAAAACCCTTACGCACCACTGCACTTTGTATACCAGGGTTGGCTGGCCTTCTCTAGTCACTCGTAGGCTCAGTCACTGGTATACCTTTATTTACAAAGCCATTTTGGGTTTACTACCTTTTTATTTGGGCATTTTTATTGTTAAAAAATGTGGTGGGTACTCTCTTCGTTCGCTGGACTTTATCCTGCTAACTGTTCCAAATGTCCGAACTGAATTTGGTGAAAGGGCTCTTATGTACTCTGCGCCATCATCTTGGAACACCTTACAAACTACTTTTAAACTGGAAGAACTTGTCCCGATTGGTGTTTTTGAATCACTGATGAAGGACTTTGAGGCTGATTCCCTGACCTGTCAATGTTTTTAATTTGCTGTTTTATACTCTTGTGAATTCAATGTTTTTTTACAAGATTACTTGTAGTTTTTCATGTTGTCTGTCTGTAATTTTTTTGTAATGACTTGGTGCTGCCTATCTTGGCCAGGGCACTCTTGAAAAAGAGATTTTAATCTCAATGAGCCCTTCCTGGTTAAATAAAGGTTAAATAAAAATAAATAAATAGAGAGACCTTGGTCTCAGCATTGACTCCCTGTCTAAATAAAGAGATGCTGGTCTCAGCATTGACTCCCTGTCTATATAAAGAGATGCTGGTCTCAGCATTGACTCCCTGTCTATATAAATAGACCTTGGTCTCAGCATTGACTCCCTGTCTATATAAATAGACCTTGGTCTCAGCATTGACTCCCTGTCTATATAAATAGACCTTGGTCTCAGCATTGACTCCCTGTCTATATAAATAGACCTTGGTCTCAGCATTGACTCCCTGTCTATATAAATAGACCTTGGTCTCAGCATTGACTCCCTGTCTATATAAATAGACCTTGGTCTCAGCATTGACTCCCTGTCTATATAAATAGACCTTGGTCTCAGCATTGACTACCTGTCTAAATAAAGAGATGCTGGTCTCAGCATTGACTCCCTGTCTATATAAAGAGATGCTGGTCTCAGCATTGACTCCCTGTCTATATAAATAGACCTTGGTCTCAGCATTGACTCCCTGTCTATATAAATAGACCTTGGTCTCAGCATTGACTCCCTGTCTATATAAATAGACCTTGGTCTCAGCATTGACTCCCTGTCTATATAAATAGACCTTGGTCTCAGCATTGACTCCCTGTCTATATAAATAGACCTTGGTCTCAGCATTGACTACCTGTCTAAATAAAGAGATGCTGGTCTCAGCATTGACTCCCTGTCTATATAAAGAGATGCTGGTCTCAGCATTGACTCCCTGTCTATATAAATAGACCTTGGTCTCAGCATTGACTCCCTGTCTATATAAATAGACCTTGGTCTCAGCATTGACTACCTGTCTAAATAAAGACTGAATAAAAATCAGAGACAAAAGTTCTCCTCTTTCCTCCTCCTTTCTCTGTCTTCCGGTCACTCCTCCTTTCCTCTCTGTCACTCCTCCTTTCCTCTCTCCGTCACTCCTCCTTTCCTCTCTCCGTCACTCCTCCTTTCCTCTCTCCGTCACTCCTCCTTTCCTCTCTCCGTCACTCCTCCTTTCCTCTCTGTCACTCCTCCTTTCCTCTCTCCATCACTCCTCCTTTCCTCTCTCCATCACTCCTCCTTTCCTCTCTCTGTCACTCCTTTCCTCTCTCTGTCACTCCTCTTTTCCTCTCTCTGTCACTCCTCCTTTCCTCTCTCTGTCACTCCTCCTTTCCTCTCTCTGTCACTCCTCCTTTCCTCTCTGTCACTCCTCCTTTCCTCTCTCTGTCACTCCTCCTTTCCTCTCTGTCACTCCTCCTTTCCTCTCTCTGTCACTCCTCCTTTCCTCTCTCTGTCACTCCTCTTTTCCTCTCTCCGTCACTCCTCCTTTCCTCTCTCTCCGTCACTCCTCCTTTCCTCTCTCTCCGTCACTCCTCCTTTCCTATCTCTGTCACTCCTCCTTTCCTCTCTCTGTCACTCCTAAATTGTCCAGTGCTGATAAGCATGTCTGTGTGAACAATCTGAAAGTGTTGTGTGAGGATAATGGGGGTGGTCACTTATTATAATAAAGCTGTAATGGGGCACCCTCATTATCCTCACACACCACTTTCAGATTGTGTGTGTGTGTGTGAACGCACGCACACGCACACACAGTAGATTTTACTACTTTGACCTACCGGGCAGTCTGGTGGGTCTCCAGGGGGCGGAATTTGGCACGTAGCCCTGTCTGGTTGCTGTGACAACCAGCAGGGTTCCAAGGCGGTAGGGAAAACGCAGGTAGGCATTGCCGTCAGCAGCAGAGGTCTCTGTGGTTACAGGGGTGTGGTTGGCGAAGAGCTCGATGGTGGCTCCGCCCAGGGGCTGGTGGGTGCTGGCATCACTCAGGTGAACCTTCAGAGTCACCTCTACACAGAGAGAGTGCGAGAGTTACACACTCGGCTAAGTAAGCGTCAGTGATGTAAAGTAAGATAAGTTTAAAAAAATACTTACATTCCCAAAGAAAATAACACTTTTTACTCCACACATTTTGACTGACACCTAAAAGTACTCATTACATTTGGAATGCTCAGCAGGACATGAAAATGGTCCAATTCACACACTTATCAAGAGACCATCCTTTGTCGTCATCCCTACTGCCTCTGATCTGGCAGACTCACTAAACAGAAATTCTTAATTTGTAAATTATGTCTGCGTGTTGTACTGTGCCCCTGGCTATCCTTAAATTTAAAAAAGAAGAGAATTGTGCCGTCTGGTTCACTTAATATAAGGAATTTGAAAGGATTTATACTTTTACTTTTGATACTTAAGTGTATTTAAAACCAAATACTTTTACTCAAGTAGTATTTACTGGGTGACTTTCACACTTAAACTTCAGACTTCAACTGTATATATACACACAGTAGTCCATACAGGAGTCAGGAAAAGCTTTCTGACTCAGGCACATTTGACATTGGCAGTTAACAGCCAATCACAGTGAGTGGCCAAAAGCATATTTCCTGGTTACCAGCCAATAGCGAGGCTCTGTCAAAACAATGGGCCCTTTTGCTGTTTCTTGATGCCTGAGGAAGGAAATCTCTGAGCCCACATCTCCTTTATTACTGTCATACACTTTCCTGGAAACTGCTGAATAACATACTTCCATTAAACAATTAACTCCGTTTGATAGCAGAGCATTGTAAAGCTGGCCACACCCACCCACACACCCACACACACACACCCACACACACACACACACACACACACACACACACACACACACACACACACACACACACACCTAGTTCATGCAGTGCCAGAGCTAAACTGGACAGAGCAACAACGCATTCTCTCAAGCGGAACACCCACACTGGCCAAGCTGATCTAGGCTAGACCTTTGTTAGGGCCCTATAAAATCTGATGAATAAAAAAAAAATATTATAATAATTTCAACTTTATTTAACTAGGTATGTCAGTTATTTACAACTGCAACCTGGCCAAGATAAAGCAACGCAATACAACAAAAAACAACAGAGTTACACATAGGAGAAACAAACATACAGTCAATAACAATAGAAAAGTCTATATACAGTGTGTGCAAATGGAGTAAGGAGGTAAGGCAATAACACTGGTGTGATAGATGAGCAGATGATGATGAGCAAGTAGAGATACTGGTGTACAAAAGAGCAAAAAAGTAAATAAAAACAATATGGGAATGAGGTAGGTAGTTGGGTGATTGATTACATTTATTTTTTCTCCCCAAATTCATTTTTGTTTTTCCAGGTTTCCGTTTCCCCCTGTTTTTTCAGGTTCACTCTCAAAATTGCACTTTTTAAATAGAAAAAACAGATAAATCAGAGGTCTGGGATTTTTGGGGTGGAGATCACCTTTAATTCCAGTGAGCACCTAAGTTTTTTTTGTAGCCACATGTGATGGTAGAGTTTACAAAACAAATACACACTGGGTTGATGAAAATAATCCTTATATCATTCTGCCAGGGAAGCTAGGCTACTAGGTTAACATTTCATTGAGACGTTTTTTGGGAAAGCATTTCCATCTACCAGAAGACTGTTTTCATTAGCATCATTGCCAACCGCTACACAAAGTGGTAGCTGCACGCACTGGACATACACAGACAGGGGTATTCTGGAATGGGACACAGATGGCGAAACCCCAAGTTTCACAAGAGAAATCCAAGTATTTACAACACTTTAGTTTCAGTGAGCGTGAGATAACCTTGGCAAGGTAACAGGTCAGGCCAGAACGCTAACCTTTATCACTGTGGCGAAAGGCACTGTGCATGAGTCAAACGGTGTGAGTGAGACAGAGACAGAGGACAACCAGAAAAAGAGAGCAAGACCTTTAAAAACAGAGTACACACACACACACACCCATTTCAGCTTGTTTCATAAAGGAGCTTGGCTAACAGCTTAACGGTGACTTGGTACCAACACTAAACAAATGTCTGGTCTGGCAGGTTATGTAAACAACAGTAATGTGTGCTAATGGCTAACAAGGATACTTTAGCCATACTTCATCACTGAAATAAGTAGCAGCTCAGTCTAGTAGTCACCGACAGCAAGAGGAACAATTCATTTCATCAACTCAAGACACACACCTTCCTCATCTACTTACTCCTGTGTCGTATACATGCACACGCACCGACACAAGCACACCCTCTCACACACACCCCGTCACAAACCGTGTCTCACACACACCCCCCACTCACAAACCCTGTCTCACACCCCCCCCACTCACACACACTCTCTCACAAACCATCACAAACACTCCCCTCTCACAAACACTCCCCCTCACACAAACACTCCCCCTAACACACACCCTCTCTCATCTGTCCTCTTGTTGCAGACACTTGTGTCTATGATAAGGGGAGTGGTGTCTGATCATTGGCCCTTAATTATGGCTGAAAGGGTGTGCCCCTCCCCCCTACCGTACATATACATCCTTTACCCTTACATAGACACACCCACACTTACCCCGTCCCCCAACCATGCTCTCCCTCCACTCCCAACTCCCCAGGCTGGATGATTATTCAGGTAACAGACACACAGAGGGTCAGACAGATACAGACTACAGGAGACAGACCACTACAGATTATCTATCTAGGTCGCCCGAAAATATCACTTACCTAACTAGTTGCAACAAACATTTTAAGTTTCACTGTAGTGGGTCTGGGAGAGGGAGGTATTTAAATGGTGCATCACTTCCTGTCCCAGTGTTCCGTCCTTCTTTAAGGGTACCAGCTGTGCTCACTCTGAAGAGCTCCCCTGGGAGACTGGGGCGCACGCACGCACACACACACACACACACACACACACACACACACACATTCTGATCCAATAAATCTCTGGTGACATCCTTAAACAGGCTACAGCCCTCTGAAAAAAGTGCACCGCAAAAACACACACGCATGTAGGAAGAGAAATGTTGTGTTTCAGCAGCCCTGTTAAACCAGTCGTTCTCTCAGTAACTGGCTCACGGTCAGTCTGTCGGTCTGTGTGCCATATGGAGGATAAAGGCATCAAAGATAGTTTTTCCTGACCTGATGCTGAGATCTACCACCAATTAGCCAAAGCAACAGCAGCCAGATCAGCAGGGCGTGTGTGAGACAGACAGTATGGGTGTGAGAGTTAGAGCCAGTGTGTACCATTATGTTTGTGTGAGTGTGTGTAGAGGTTATTGATCAGACCCTGCTGTGAGGTAGAGGGAGTTGGACATCATCACTGAGCCATAATAATGGCAGGAGGACCGTAGGATCCTCCGTCTGTGGCTACTAGCGGCTCTGATGGAGGGCTACTGCTGGTTATTAAACTGTCAGATCTGGTCCTAGATACTGTTAACTCCTGGTGTGTGTACCGGTTCAACCCCTGCTGGTGATTTCTCTTCCCGCTCAACGCAAACACACAAAAATGTAATAGGATAGGGATAATCCACCACAACATCTTTAACATAACCTACCATGTTCTCTCTTTAAAATATCCTGATCAATATTCCGGTACAGTAAATGAGTAGGCAGAGATTATAGTATAGAGGGAATAATCCCCTCAACTCTGCAGGAGAGGAGAGAGGGGGCTTTCTTTGGTACCATCACAACCTTTCAAACTCCTCCTTGGCACACTAGGAAACTACAGTGTTCTGTGTTCTACGAAAATAAATCCTTTGAGTCATCTCATTAATATTTGGGGGATTCCCCATCTCTCTCCGTTTCTGCTCTTATTAGGTCTATTTATCGTGCACTCTCCATTTCCTTTCATCGCTTTCCTGGTTTTGTGTGTATAAAGACATGATAGACCTCTTCGAAAACAAAGTAGTCTTGTTTCAGAATGAGGTGTGCTGGTGTTGTTCTGTCTCTCTGGGGCATGGAGACCCAATCTGGGTTAGGGTGGAGAAACTCAGACACAGTGGACGAACTGCAGAAAACATACTCCGGTACTGTGTGGATTTACCTTCACTTTCAGTGACACAAACAATGGAAACTGACTTGAAGGTATATTTGAAGCATTTCAATCCAAATCCCAATTTATCCATTTTCAGAAATGTTGGTAAATTATATTTATTTTTGTTTAAAGAACTTCTGAAAGAGATGTGTTTTTCCCCCATCTAATCATGGCTTGTTAAATGACAGACATGTTTGAAACTTATCACTAGATTGTCTCTAGAAAATGAAACGATCACATTTAGTTTTAAAACGATATATCCAACTCACTCACTGAGAAAAAAGTAGCACTGCAAGGTTTTACACACATATTTTTTTTATCAGACCCACTGCAGTCAAAAACGTTGTGTTTTGTATTACATTCCCAAACTATTAAAAGTTGGAATAATATTGTGAAAAATATGATAGTGCCATTTTAGCATAAGAGCTGTTTGAAAAAAAACAGCCTGTTTTGGTGGAATGGAGTGTTGGCCTGCCAGGTAACATCACCAGGCGGTACATTACTTAATAACTTTTATTATTGGTCTATTAACAGCTAGTTTTCAGTTTCTCCTTCCCCACTCAGACCACTCCCAGACAGTCCTAGCTCAATTATTGCTCTTCGCTCAAAAGCTATTTTTGTAAATGTTTTACCATTATAATGGAAAGCAGTAAGATAGAGATAAGAATGGCTGCATTGGACCTTTAATAAAGAATTGTACAAATGATACATTTGTGACGTCAAACATACATACTTACACTTAAAAATGTATCAATACAATAATATGAGACCTGGTGTTAAGGTTTTCTTCCGTCAAAGGAGAGGAGGACCAAAATGCAGCGTGGTTATTTCGATTAATCTTTAATAAAGATAACGAACAATACAAAACGTACCGTAAAAAAAAAAAAGAAACAGCCCTATCTGGTGCAAACAAACACAGAGACAGGAACAATCACCCATGAAACACTCAAAGAATATGGCTGCCTAAATATGGTTCCCAATCAGAGACAACGATAAACACCTGCCTCTGATTGAGAACCGCCTCAGGCAACCATAGACTTACCTAGACAACTCTACTATACCACAATCCCATAACCTTACAAAAACCCCAAGACAAAACACACCACATAAATAACCCATGTGACACCCTGGCCAGACCAAAATAATAAAGAAAACACAGAATACTTAGACCAGGGCGTGACACCTGGGCTCTGGTCAAAAGCAGTGCACTATATAGGGAATTGTTACTGTAATTTAATTATGCCAATGTGTTTTCATTAATTGAAAACCCTTAATCTATTTTATGAGAATTTGTAAGATTCTTGTTTACATAAAATAGACGGAGACCAGCCATTTCAATAATAGGTAACAGAATTTATTCTCGGAGCGCGCTGCCACGTTACCACAAGCAACAGTTTATATACAATAACATGACGTCATTTCATTGGTAACAGAATCCCCTCCTCTCGACCGGGACAAAGTGAGGTTAATAGTTCATTCTAACACACTCACAGTTCACACAGCATAACTGAATTAACTTTTGACCCATCAACATTATCGATCACCACTTTGCTGACAGTTCTAATTAACAGAGAACCTAGGAATGCGCTCACTGCCTTATCTAAAACACCCCAGAGCTCAGTTTCGTTGGTTCAACCATAGGTTAACTACCTTATCTGCTTACTTAATCCACAACCCATTCCTCTCTGCCTAGTTGGAATGGTGTTCATTAACTTTAATTACTCCTTGTCTGTGTCACACAATCCCTTCTTATGAACTCATATTGTTAATCAGATATAATAAAACAGAGTATAAGTTTACTTAGTTACAGTTCCATTTAAAATGATTTGTTCAGTCATTTAATCATAATTTTCCCAACAGGAATAGGGTGCCATTTGGGACTAGGCCTAACTCTAACCAAACACTACAGCATGAGGCTAATTCATTATGTTTTGAATTCATATGTTAAATATACAGGATACAAACATTGTAATCCAGCTAAACAATGGATATATAGAAAATCTGAGGACAGTAATATTTTACACATATAAATAATAATTGATTCAACTTTTATAGTGCTTTTCATTGCAAACAGAATCGCAAAGCACTTGTTAAGCAAAATAAACAACAAAATGTCATGTAGAAAGAAATTTAGGCTACAACAGTAGCTAGATCAGCTCGATCAAGTCGGAGTGCTTCTTCAAGCCTCCAGCAGATGGCCACAGCGGGCATGAGAGGATTTAGAAGCTCTGCTAGATGGTCAGCAGAGGTGCTGGTTGGAGGTGGTGGTCATGTCAGCATGTCCAAGGACAGGCAGCTCGATGTCATCAGGGCTTCTCCGCGCCTTCAACCTCTCTGTTAGCTAGCATTAGCTAGTTTGTTGACAACACTGATTTTCATCAAGTTACAGGCAGGAATCCAATTCATGATATCAATTACTTGATATGCACACATTTAGCTATTGAAAAATACACATTTTGTAAAATAAAATACATACAATGAAATATGTACATTAGAAAGAGGAAGAACGAAAAACAAAATATAACTACTGTAAAAAAGATTGTTTCTGTAAAACGTGTATAAGATGTATAAACTGAAGGTAGAAGCCCATGTGTTTATTACTTTAATCCAATTGGGGGAAGGGTGGTAGGGTTTGCGGGGAATAATAAAGGTATATGCTTAAAAAAGTATGAATATAGGTATGAGTATGTAGAGGTCGACAGATTTCTGATTTCAAATATTCATAACAATCGGTAATCTGTATTTTTGGACAACGATTGTGGCCAATTTTTTCAATTTTTTATTTAACTTTATTTAACTAGGCAAGTCAGTTAAGAACACATTCTTATTTTCAATGACAATACAGAACGGTTCTGCTTTTTCTCAATGTGGCCATGAACCAGAACAGGCCCCATCTGTATCTGAGGGTGGGACATTAGAGAAAGTTTTGAGTATGTTAGAGAAGGCTCTTGTCAGCAATACTCAGTCTGTGAACAGAGGGCCCCGTAAACAGTTCCCCAAACGTCAGCGTGAGTGTGCTGTCTGTGGAAGCACTAATCACTGGACCAAAGCTCACTGTCAGATGCACCAGTTGTGTTTCAAGTGCTTCTCTCCTGGCCACATGAGCTTTGACTGTAGTGAGACTGGGAAGCGGAAGAGCCCTGGATGTGTACAGACTGGCAGGTCTCAGGAAAACTAGAAAGTCTCCATTCTGAGGAGGGCAATGTGAGGCTGTCTAATTTTTCCTCCACTGATGATGATATCCAATCGGTTTATTCGTATTTTTGTGAGTCAGTACCCAAGAACAACACAGTAATTTTTCAGAACACAATGAGAATTACTCAGAATGACTGTTCGTTTTACACCACCGTGCTAGTACAGGATAAAGTTGAGCTGAAGGGGATGTTAGATAGTGGGTCCATGGCTACTTCCCTGCGCGCAGATATTGTACCTCGGTTGAGGGAGACAGGAGTGGGAGAGGGGAACTTTCTAGCTCCTTCAGACATCATCCTGGTGGGTTGTGGTGGAACGTAAACTAGCCCAGTGGGCATGTCTTACTTAAAAACACAGCTTTATGGCTTCAGGTATGTCGTCCCAGTGCTCATTGTAGATGGGCAGGTTGATGAACTCATTGTGGGCACTAACGTGTTGAAGTCTCTGATTAGGCAGTTCAAATCAAATGACAGCTACTGGCAGGTGGTGGGTACGCCAGGTCCTTCTGGCCAGTGTGATGACAGCTACTGGCAGGTGGTGGGTACGCCAGGTCCTTCTGGCCAGTGTGATGACAGCTACTGGCAGGTGGTGGGTACGCCAGGTCCTTCTGGCCAGTGTGATGACAGCTAATGGCGGGTGGTGGGTACGCCAGGTCCTTCTGGCCAGTGTGATGACAGCTACTGACGGGTGGTGGGTACGCCAGGTCCTTCTGGCCAGTGTGATGACAGCTACTGACGGGTGGTGGGTACGCCAGGTCCTTCTGGCCAGTGTGATGACAGCTACTGACGGGTGGTGGGTACGCCAGGTCCTTCTGGCCAGTGTGATGACAGCTACTGACGGGTGGTGGGTACGCCAGGTCCTTCTGGCCAGTGAGATGACAGCCAGTTCCTGCGTCTCCTATCAAATCTGGAGAGACGGAGAGGAGACTCCATCCCAGATAAAGTGGACACCATTAAATTGAAGAGAGCAGTAACGCTCCAACCCATGAGTGAGCATCTGGTGTGGGGCCGCCTACCCCCAAAGACAAAACTCTCTGTGGGCAGTACTGTTGTTGTCGAGCCCAGCACGTCTCGTTGTGTGAATCAACACATACTAGTAGGGAGAGTAGTTACGCATCTGTGGGGGGATGGATGGCTCCCTGTGAAGATTGTGAATCCAACAACTTCGCCAGTTACCCTGAGACGAAATGCTAAAGTGGCAGATGTGTACCCTTGCATTGCATTGGAGGATTTTGATGATGTCAAGCAGCAAGCAGCTTACCAAAACTTGGCAAAAGTACAATGTGACAGCTCACATGGCAGTCTTACAGCTAAGAGTTCAGTTGGTGGCAGTGTAGTTAATGGCAACAGTACACTGAGCAATCTTGGACTTCAAGGCCTGTCTGTTGAAGAGTGTCCAGTTTCACAGTTCTGGAAAGACAAACCCGTCGGTTTAATTGAGAAGTATGACACAGTGTTCTCTAGACATAGACTGGATTGTGGAGAGGCAAAAGAGTTCTGCCATCGCATACGGCTGACTGATGACCGCCCATTTCGATTTACCCTATCGTAGGCTTTCTCCAGCTCATTACCAAAAACTCAGGGAAACACTGGATGATCTGGAGGAAAAGGAAACCGTCATAAAATCCTGCAGCGAGTACGCCTCACCATTTGTGCTGGTATAGAAAAAGAATGGGGACTTGCGTCTATGTACTGACTTTAGGTGGTTAAACGCCCGCACAGGAAAGGATGCTCATCCCCTGCCTCATCAGGCTGATGTACTGGCTGCGCTGGAGGGTAAATGCCTTCTTCAGCACAATGGACTTGACCTCAGGATACTACAATGTGCCACTGCATGAAGAGGATAAGAAATACACTGCCTTTTCCTCTCCTTTAGGTCCGCACGAGTACAATTGTTTACCTCAAGGCCTTTGCAACAGCCCAGATACTTTTATGAGAATGATGCTGACCATCTTTGGGGACCAAAACTTTCGAAGTCTCCTTTGCTATTTGGATGATCTGATGGTTTTTGCTAAGACGGAGGAAGAGAGTCTGCAGAGACTTGAGATGGTTTTTCAGCGGTTGCAGGAGCACAATCTTAAACTGTCTCCGTCTAAGTGTAAGTTTTTGGGCCACATCATTTCCCAGGAGGGTGTAGCCACTGACCCTGCTAAAGTTCAACCCATTGTAAATGTGACAGAGTGAGATGATGGAAGCTGATGGTGTCACTCCATCCCCTAGCAAAATCCGTTCTTTCCTTGGTATGGTAGTATACAATCAACACTACATTGAGAATTGTTCCATGGTTGCTAGGCCATTGTTTCAGCTGACTACAGGTCAGAAGAAGCCTAGGAGAGGCAAGGGCAGAAAGAGGCCTGGTCCCTCTCGCAGGCTCACTGCTGCGGACTGGACTGCCACCTCGCTTTCGAAGCTTTGAAAGCAGCACTAGTTGACCAGGCACTGCTGGCTCATCCAAATTTTTCTCAGCCATTTTTACTTTCTGTTGATGCATCTACTAGTGGTTTGGGAGCTGTACTATCCCAAGTGCAAGATGGGAAGGCCGTAGCCAGGCCAATAGCTTTTGCTAGTAAGTCTCTTAATCATGCACAATCCAAGTATCCTGCTCACCGGCTGGAATTTCTAGCCATGAAATGGGCCATTCATGACAAATTCAGCCATTGGCTGCGAGGGCATAAGTTTATTGTGTGGACCGACAACAATACACTCAAATATATTCTTACAAAGCCGAGACTTGATGCATGTGAGCAGAGATGGGTTGCAAAGCTGGCACCCTTTGATTTTGATATCCAGTACATACTAGGGCCCAAGAATGTTGTTGCTGATGCTTTGAGCAGAGAGCCATTTGTCCGCTTTTACCCATCCTTACACACAAGGAGCTGTATGATAACCAGTCACTGGATCCTATCATCAGCAGAGTCATGTTCTTTGTAGATAGAGGCCGACGCCCATCTAGGAGAGAGCGAGTCCTTGAAGCTAAAGAAACAGTTTATACTCTAAGACAGTGGGGAAAACTCACCACACAGTTAGGGATTCTGTATCGTGTCTAAAAGTAAGAAGAAAATATTCCAATATGTCATACCTGTGTCTTTGAGAGGCCTTGTGTTGAAGGGAGTTCATGATGATGCTGGTCATCAGGGTCAGCAGTGCACATTGTGGCTCACGAGACAGCGGTTTTACTGGGAATCTATGGAGAAAGACGTCAAGGAATACGTGGCCCACTGTAAGAGATGTGTTGAGTAAAGCACCTGAGCCTGAAGCAAGAGCTCCACTTGTCTCCATTGTGACAACGGTGCCTTTAGAACTTGTGTGTATTGATTTCCGGACTGCAGAAGATTCAAACAGCAAGTCTATTAATGTGTTAGCAGTGACAGATCACTTTACTAAGCTGGCCTGTGCGTATCCATGTCCAAACCAGTCTGCTAAGACTGTTGCTCGTGTTCTCTGGAATCATTTATTCTGCATTTATGGGTTCGCTGATTGTATCCATTCTGACAGGGGTGCTAACTTTGAGAGTTCACTTATTGAGGAATTACTTCAGTTATCTGCTGTTGAAAAGTCCCACACCACACCTTATCATCCCATGGGTAACGGTCAAGCAGAACGTCTGAATCGCACACTGGGTGGGATGATTAAAGCTCTGCCAGCTAGGTCCAAGGCTAAATGGCCTCAGATGTTGAACACATTGATATTCTCCTTTAATAACTGCACTGTACACGAGACTACTGAGTTTCCACCCTTCTTCTTGATGTTCGGACGCACCCCTAGGTTGCCGGTAGATGTTATGTTTGAAAGTGTGCTGTTGGATGGGGACACAGTAGATGTGGATAAATATGTCCAGTCTCTGGGTGAGGATCTGAGAGAGGCCATGACATTGGCCCAGCAGTATGCCAGTAAGCAACAAGAGAGACAAGCCGAGGTCTACAACAAACAGTCTAAGGGTCACTCTGTGCAGAAGGGAGACAGAGTTCTACTTGCTAACAAGGGGGAAAGGGGCAAGAAGAAACTGTCTGATCGCTGGGAGAGTGTGGTGTACATTGTGGTTGCGAAGAACAGCTCACTCAACACATATCGTATCCAACACCCTACCACTGGACGCATCAAAACTGTGCATAGGAACCTGATTATGCCAGTCAACTTTCTGCCTTTGACTTCGTGGGAGGAACCTGAGGGTCTCGGATCTCTATCGAGTGGTGACGTGATCTCTGAGATGTCTGCGGGTTCCAGCCAAATGGATGGGAGTGACGATAGGACTGTCCACTGGGTAGCAGGCCTTCCTGAGTCTTCTGGGAGGATACTCCAAGAGGATGGTGAAGTCCCAGCTGATGGAAGTGAGGTGGAACAACCGTATCAAGTCCCCTTAAGTGAGAGTTCTAATTGCGAAACTCCATTCAGTGTGGATGATGCTGTGACAGATAATGTTACCTTGGTTGAAGATGCTTAGTCAGTGTGGTCTGTGACAATCTACCAGGATTCTGATCAGTTGTCTGACACTACTAGTGTTGAATCTATAACTGAAAGTGTGCTGGCTCCGGATATGCCGATCTGTAGTACTCCCCATCCTGAGGTTAGACCTCTGAGCACGGTTAGTGCTGTCCGTGACATTCCTGCTAGGTTTTTGGGTGAGGGTGTTCGGACTAGACTAGGTAGACTTATTAAGCCAGTGGATAGGCTAATCCAAACTATGTCTACACAGGAAATTAAACAGTTCTTGGTTTCTCAGTGACCGTAGGATATTGCCTACCTTTTCTTTATATATATATATAATAATTTGATAATAATAATAGTTCAGTGTATTTCTTAATTTTTTATTTAATTACAGCTGCATAGCTAATGCTTTTCTTTGGTGTACAAACACTTTTTCATATCAATATTGTACATACATCTGATTGTAAAAGTTGTGTATATTTTGGTTTGGTCCAGCGCGGGTTATCTGTATTTCCGTACCCCCTTATTGTTCCCTTTTGCCTGACCTTCGGCTAGCAAGGTGCCTGAGAGCTAGGACCGCGCCAAGGGTTAACATAATGTGTGTTGTCTCTTCGTGTGCAGCGCAAAAAAAACAAAAAAAACTCAACTAGCAGACGTCCAGTTGTGGCAGCGTCCTAATTAAAAGTACACAACGCAGAACGAACCACACTACATATGGATATACATTTACCCAAAAATATACGGGGGATTGGAAATGATGCAGACAATTACATTGATGGAAGCAACAATCTTTCTGCAATATTAAGCTGATCCACCCCTTAAAAAAAAATGTTAGTTAAAAAACAATTAAATATGTACAGAATTTCCAAATAATACTGCTACTGTTACGATGATAGCTAGGCTATAATATCTATTTTGTGACAGAAAAATACAATTTAATTTTTTTTATTTGAAGGTATAGAACAGACACTGTACTTTATTCAGTGTTTTGCCAAGTGCTTTCTTCAACAAAAATCACAGATCTTATTCAGTCCCTCTTAATCCAATAATTAGATCATTGATTTCGTTCTGACAGAAACACATATGTATTACAAAATTATAGATCTGGTTGCAGCAATCCCTCAACCAATACGGGTGTTGTGCTCGTGCATGTGTGTATAAAGCACTGTTATAGTAGTCTCTGTGCACAAGCCCCAAGAATAAGCAGAGTGCTGCATTGCAGTGTGTCACATGCATAGGCACACACACAAACAAACACTTCAACATGATTTGGTCTTCCTGGCACCCTGTCCTCTAGCCTGGCTGCAGTGAGCCTGTTCCCAGCTGTAGTGTATTATGGGTAGCAGAAATGAGAGTTGGATCTATAATTATGTGTCTGTCTGCATCCATGTTGCTAACTATGTGTCGTCTGTCTGCCTCCATATATATAGCTAGCTATGTGTGAGGAGAGGAGAGACAAGAAGAAGCCCTCAGTATCAACAAGAGCCCCAGGGAGGGTCTGAAGGTTTTTTAGAGAGAGAGACAGAGAGACAGAGAGGAGAGAGAAAAACAGAGGGGTGGGGGGGTCAATCAAAATACTGAGTTGAGATGCTCAGAAGGCAACAATCATTTTCTCTAAGGAACTTAATAGGCACCTACGTCATGTGTTGACATCACGTGATAGTTGGGGACACTTAATATTTAGTTACAGACAGACAAGGACACACAAAATAGTCTAATAAATGACTGTTTGGTTAGAGACTCACACAACTACGCGCAGACACTCAGTCACAGCAATATGATTAACAAACAAAATTAGAATGAAAACTGAAGCAGCAAAACAGAGCCGCACAGTTCTCCAAGCAAAGTAGTGTGTGTGTGAGAATAAGTGAGTGAGTACATGAGAGAAACAGATACGGCTAGTCTTGGAAGCACTCTTCTCTTTAAAAAAAGAGAACGCTTTGGAGTGGCTGAATGAAATACATCTGCAGTGATTCTAACTACGCTTTACAGTGTGTTGCCATTTCACTCATGTCTGTAACAACGAATAAAACCACAGAATGATACAAATAGGTTCGCTGGGCCCAGCCTAAACCATTTCCAGCACTGCCCCCAATTCAGCAGGAGGCTGTGAAGGAAGAGGCAGTGAAGCAAAAGCCACCTGTCATATACTGCCTTTCACTTATTTATGAGAGATGGTGGTGTGTGTGAGATTCCTCCTTCCACTCACATCTGCAGCATCTATCTTATAATCATGTCTGGAGGAATCTCCTGCATACGTGGTCAAATTCATACACAAAATGCATGAACGTTATCTCTCGTGGAATACTGCTGGTCTGAAAACAATCCATTACATTGCATCAAAAAAACATGCTCAAATTACGTTCCCACCTCATCTGAATAAGGACAAGTAAACCATGCTTTAACTAAGGCTTGCACCAAAATCATCCATTACAATTGAGAGGCTGCAGAAGAACTTAGCATCAACTAACGTTAGCTAACTAGCTAATGTTAGCTAGCCTCTTGCCAACAACATGCAATATCAGTTAGGTCTAGCTATCTAGCTAGGTAAGATGGTGAGGTGTTTTTGTTTCAGTTGAGGACACGTTGTGAGACACAAAAGCACTTCAAACCATTCAAATGATATAATACCTTGGCTAAATTAAACATGAACAACCACAGAGAGATAACGTATATATACAGTTTTGTGGCTGAAAAGGACAGCCAAATGAACGTTATATAACTAGCCAATTGAAAAGCTAACTAACGTAGCTAGATAACTATCTGAAGTTAGCACATAAGCCACCAACGCCAAGTTATCGCTAGCTATACAAGTAGCTAGCTAGCAAGACGAACATATTGGGCATAACATCTCACAAGTACTTTGAATAAAGTGAACCATTTGTATCAGCTACCTACCTTTTAGAGCGTTGTCATCTTGCAGGGTTTTGGTTACCGCTTTCCACACATTGCATCCCAAAAGACAGAGCACAATCGCTGCGGTCCTGCTCAAAACCCCGACCCTCGTCATTGCAGATGTCACACACACAAAAAATAGTTCAAATAAATATAAAATATTGACTGGCTACATCAATGTATTGTAAAACACACACATGTACATCGGGCAAGACTCCATATTTTGTAGCATTAGCGTTCCCTCTATTTTCTCCTTCAGTATGTCCTGTTCAGTTCTGCATCCCACCCCTCCTGGCTGCTCGGTCTTTTTCTTTCTTAAAAAATAAAGAAAGTCACTGAAGCCAGGGCGGCCCCACGTTAACTATTCCGACACCAGACGCTGCCCCAACAGGCGCCTAGCAGAATCATTTGTGGGGTTTGACCGCCATCTCCAGGCGACTCACTGAAGTGGTTGTCTGACCACCGCAAGTTAACACGTGTTGAAGAGTTGACTGCTTTATGATGATAGTCTGTATTTGTTTTTAATTAACCATAAGAACTCGCCCAAACATTTTTGATCTGAAACAATACTGATGAAAAACGCCATTTAACCAGAGATGTAATTCCTACTTGCTACTAAAAACTACACTGTCCACTAGCACTGAGCAATTACTGCTTTTTGAGGTCGGTTCGGTTTCAGATTTATTATTAATACATCACGTTTTTCGATTACGATTTCGATTATTATTTTAAACATGAAATGCATTATGCATTATATGGGTTAAATGCTGTAATAACACAGAATAAACTATTAAAACAAGTCCCATGATGGTAGTGACTGCCCATTAATGCTTAATTACTTTAATAAAATATTTCAGTTGTTGTGTATATTACATTTGTTTTATTTGATGACTATTATCTCATTCCAAGTCATCATCTCACCTCTTATAGAGCTGTTGCCTATGCTGATCTGGATTGATTTAACTTAGTTCTAAGGAAAATGAACAATGTGTGCATTGAGCCCAGAAAAAAACACAGAACAAAATGGAATTAAAATAATTTAATCTACTTGACATCAATTAGTTTTTAAAAACTGAAAAATAACAGACATTTCGGTTAATCACTCAACACTAGTGTCCACAGTGTGCAAAATTGCCTTTTTCTTCACACAATGGCATTAGCTACATTAAAAACATTAGTAATACAATACCAGTCAAAGTATGGACACACCTACTCATTCAAGGGTTTTTCTTTATTGTGACTAATTTGTACAATGTGGAATAATAGTGAAAACAACTATGAAATAACACATATGTAGTAATCATGTAGTAACCAAAAAAGTCTTAAACAAAACTAAATATATGTTATATTTGAGATTCTTCGAAGTAGCCACCCTTTACCTTGATGACAGCTTTGCACACTCTTGGCATTCTCTCAATTAGCTTCACCTGGAAGGCTTTTACAACAGTCTTGAAGGAGTTCCCACATATGCTGAGCACTTGTTGTCTGCTTTTCCTTCACTCTGTGGTACAACTGATCCCAAACCATCTCAATTGGATTGAGGTTGGGCAATTGAAGAGTCCAGGTCATCTAATGCAGCACTCCATCACCCTCCTTCTTGGTCCATGATTCACAGTTTGAACCACACATGCAGAGATAATCCGATAATCCGTTCACCTATTCTGCATCTGTGACTGGAACGAATTGCAAAAATCGCTGAAGTTGGAGACTTTTATCTCCCTCACCAACTTCAAACATCTGCTATCTGAGCAGCTAACCGATCGCTGCAGCTGTACATAGTCTATTGGTAAATAGCCCACCCATTTTCACCTACCTCATCCCCATACTGTTTTTATTTATTTACTTTTCATGCTCTTTTGCACACCAATATCTCTACCTGTACATGTCCATCTGATCATTTATCACTCCAGTGTTAATCTGCAAAATTGTAATTATTCGCCTACCTCCTCATGCCTTTTGCACACAATGTATATAGACTCCCCTTTTATTTCTACTGTGTTATTGACTTGTTAATTGTTTACTCCATGTGTAACTCTGTGTTGTCTGTTCACACTGCTATGCTTTATCTTGGCCAGGTCGCAGTTGCAAATGAGAACTTGTTCTCAACTAGCCTACCTGGTTAAATAAAGGTGAAATATATATTTTTTTTTTAAATCTCACAAAGACACGGCGGTTGGAACCAAAAATCTCAAATTTGGACTCATCAGACCAAAGGACAGATTTCAACCACTCTAAAATAACACATTTTATGGCTAAACTCAAATACACTAATTGATTTAAAAAAATGTTTACCAATTGTATAATAATTGTTAATGATATCACAAATACCACTGGTGGACTTATTTCACACATACAGCTAACAAAAAGTAAACGGAATGGTTTCAGAGATTGGTGGGAGGGGTTGAGGGTAGCTGAAGGTTGGGACTAAAAATAAATACAAATATGTGACTATATGACCAGGGGTATTGATTTTGACTCTACCCTCTGTGACATTCATCTGAAACTTTACACAGTGCTGCACAGGGTGGGAGTTAACATTTGTCTCGCTCTATACAGAAGAAACATCTAAATGTGACAACAAACTGACAATATCGCCTGCAAAAAGAATTATCTGCGGTACTACTACTGTAAGAGACATTGCCAAAAAGGATACGATTCTCTCCTGGGCTGCCCATCATGATTTAAAAAGTGCTGAAACTAGAGACAGGAGTAGCAGAGGTCATGTAATCCAGTGATGCATGTTGAAAGAATAACAACATTAACTTGAACTTTTCCTTATACTAACTGTAACTCAGTAAAAAAAAATCAATTGTTGCGTGTTGCGTATATATTTTTGTTCAGTATAGTAAATAATGTCTACTTCTGAGAAAGTATTAAAACTTCTTAAGGATAGGGGGCAGTATTCTGAATTTCTGCCTGACTGACGTGCCCAAAGTAAACTGCCTGTTATTCAGGCCCAGAAGCTAGGAAATGCATATAATTGGTAGAATTTGATGGAAAACACTTTGAATTTTCTAAACGGTTAAAATAATGTTTGTGAGTATAACAGAATTCATATGGCAGGCGAAAACCCAAGGAAAAACCATCCAGAAATCGTTTTATTTTTTGGCGCTAAGAAGCCTTTCCAATGCAAGTCTATGGGTCTGTATATAAAAATTCCTCCCAGATTGCTGTACCTATGGATTCCACTAGATGTCAACAGTCTTTAAACAGGGTTTCAGGCTTGTTTGTTGAAATACGAACAAGTAATAGTAGTTTTTCCAAAGGGAGCTCAACAGGAAAAGTAGGCTTTTGGCGCCCATGAATGAGGGTGCGCTCTTCGTTATTTTCCTTTCCTATTGAACACCGTTCTTTCTGTCTGGAGGTTTATCCTTTATTTACAAATTAGGGTACCTGAGGATTGAGTAGAACATTGTTTGACTTGTATGAACAAAGTTTACCGGTAGCTTTTTGGATTCCTTTGTATGCATGTTGAAGGAGTGGATTACTGAAATCAATGGCGCCAACTAAACTAACTTTTTGGGATATAAAGAAGGACTTGATCAAACAAAACGCACATTCATTGTGTAGCTGGGACCCTTGGGATTGCAAACAGAGGAAGATCTTCAAAGGTAAGTGATTTATTTCATCGCTATTTGCGATTCTGTGAAGCCTGTGCTGGTTGAAAAAATATTTTGATGTGGTGCGCTGTCCTCAGATAATCACATGGTATGCTTCCGCCGTAAAGCCTTTTTGAAATCTGGCAACGCATTTGGATTAACAAGCAGTTAAGCTTTTAAATGATATGACACACTTCTATCTTCATGAATGTTTAATATTATGACTTTGTCATTTGAATTTGGTGCTCTCCAATTTCAACGGATGTTGTGGGAAAAGGGTATTACTGTCAAGAGAAGTGAAACAAGGTTGTCAACTATCGACATATCTATTTATTATGGCCATCGAAATGTTAGCTATTAAAATCAGATCCAACAATAAAATCAAGGGGATAGAAATCCGGGGCTTAAAAACAAAGGTGTCATTGTATGCTGAGGACTCATGCTTTCTTTTAAAACCACCATTTGGATCGCTGCACAGCCTCATAGACAATCTAGATCATTTCTCTAACCTCTCTGGAATACAACTGAACAATGATAAGTTCACCATTATAAAGTTGGATGGTTTTCAGAGATTGGTGGGAGGGGTTGAGGGTAGCTGAAGGGTGGGACTAAAATTAAAAATATAAAAATATGACTAATGTAAAATATACTGTGTCCCTAATATGTTTATAGTATGTATAAGCTAGAAGTAGAAGTCTAAGTATTGATGTCCATTAATTTACTCCAATTAGGGGAGGGGTGGTAGGGTTAAGGGAAAATAATATAATGGAATGTTTGTAAAAAAAATGTATGGGGGATTGGAAATGATGCAGACAGTTACATTGAAAGGACACACAATCTATCTGCAGTATTAAAGCTGATCTACCCCTAAAAATAACAAAATAGATGGTCATTAAGAGAGGAGACAATGAAAGGAGGAGAGGAGACTATTAAAGGAGAATTCTGAAGAATGATGACCACTAGACCAGACCTGCCTCTGGGTCACATAGACCTGGGAGAGTTTGTCATTAAATGTATAACAAAGGATGTCAAGGAATCTGCTTTTACTGTAGGAGCCAGACTGGGAAAGCTGCATGTTTGGTTACTTAGGTGTGTCTCTTTTTTTAACTGTATGACGGGTGTGTTCTTTATAACGTTCCAATTATTCATAAATAGCTGTATGGCTCCATAGCTCAGTGGTTAGAGCACTTGTCTTGAAAACCAGGGGTTCTGAGTTCAATTCTCACTGGGGCCTTGATTTTGACTCTACCCTCTGTGACATTCATCTGAAACTTTACACAGTGCTGCAAAGGGTGGGAGTAACAATTTGCTGATTCTGTCCTGGGCTGCCCATCATGATTTAAAAAGTGCTGAAACTAGAGACAGGAGTAGCAGAGGTCATGTAATCCAGTGATGCATGTTGAAAGAATAACAACATTAACTTGAACTTTTCCTTATATTAACTGTAACTCAGTAAAAAAAAAAATTGTTGCGTGTTGCGTGTTGCGTATATATTTTTGTTCAGTATAGTAAATAATGTCTACTTCTGAGAAAGTATTAAAACTTCTTAAGGATAGGGGGCAGTATTCTGAATTTCTGCCTGACTGACGTGCCCAAAGTAAACTGCCTGTTATTCAGGCCCAGAAGCTAGGAAATGCATATAATTGGTAGAATTTGATGGAAAACACTTTGAATTTTCTAAACGGTTAAAATAATGTTTGTGAGTATAACAGAATTCATATGGCAGGCGAAAACCCAAGGAAAAACCATCCAGAAATCGTTTTATTTTTTGGCGCTAAGAAGCCTTTCCAATGCAAGTCTATGGGTCTGTATATAAAAATTCCTCCCAGATTGCTGTACCTATGGATTCTAATAGATGTCAACAGTCTTTAAACAGGGTTTCAGGCTTGTTTGTTGAAATACGAACAAGTAATAGTAGTTTTTCCCAAGGGAGCTCAACAGGAAAAGTAGGCTTTTGGCGCCCATGAATGAGGGTGCGCTCTTCGTTATTTTCCTTTCCTATTGAACACCGTTCTTTCTGTCTGGAGGTTTATCCTTTATTTACAAATTAGGGTACCTGAGGATTGAATAGAACATTGTTTGACTTGTATGAACAAAGTTTACCGGTAGCTTTTTGGATTCCTTTGTATGCATGTTGAAGGAGTGGATTACTGAAATCAATGGCGCCAACTAAACTAACTTTTTTGGATATAAAGAAGGACTTGATCAAACAAAACGCACATTCATTGTGTAGCTGGGACCCTTGGGATTGCAAACAGAGGAAGATCTTCAAAGGTAAGTGATTTATTTCATCGCTATTTGCGATTCTGTGAAGCCTGTGCTGGTTGAAAAAATATTTTGATGTGGTGCGCTGTCCTCAGATAATCACATGGTATGCTTCCGCCGTAAAGCCTTTTTGAAATCTGGCAACGCATTTGGATTAACAAGCAGTTAAGCTTTTAAATGATATGACACACTTCTATCTTCATGAATGTTTAATATTATGACTTTGTCATTTGAATTTGGCGCTCTCCAATTTCACCGGATGTTGTGGGAAAAGGGTATTACTGTCAAGAGAAGTGAAACAAGGTTGTCAACTATCGACATATCTATTTATTATGGCCATCGAAATGTTAGCTATTAAAATCAGATCCAACAATAAAATCAAGGGGATAGAAATCCGGGGCTTAAAAACAAAGGTGTCATTGTATGCTGAGGACTCATGCTTTCTTTTAAAACCACCATTTGGATCGCTGCACAGCCTCATAGACAATCTAGATCATTTCTCTAACCTCTCTGGAATACAACTGAACAATGATAAGTTCACCATTATAAAGTTGGATGGTTTTCAGAGATTGGTGGGAGGGGTTGAGGGTAGCTGAAGGGTGGGACTAAAATTAAAAATATAAAAATATGACTAATGTAAAATATACTGTGTCCCTAATATGTTTATAGTATGTATAAGCTAGAAGTAGAAGTCTAAGTATTGATGTCCATTAATTTACTCCAATTAGGGGAGGGGTGGTAGGGTTAAGGGAAAATAATATAATGGAATGTTTGTAAAAAAAATGTATGGGGGATTGGAAATGATGCAGACAGTTACATTGAAAGGACACACAATCTATCTGCAGTATTAAAGCTGATCTACCCCTAAAAATAACAAAATAGATGGTCATTAAGAGAGGAGACAATGAAAGGAGGAGAGGAGACTATTAAAGGAGAATTCTGAAGAATGATGACCACTAGACCAGACCTGCCTCTGGGTCACATAGACCTGGGAGAGTTTGTCATTAAATGTATAACAAAGGATGTCAAGGAATCTGCTTTTACTGTAGGAGCCAGACTGGGAAAGCTGCATGTTTGGTTACTTAGGTGTGTCTCTTTTTTTAACTGTATGACGGGTGTGTTCTTTATAACGTTCCAATTATTCATAAATAGCTGTATGGCTCCATAGCTCAGTGGTTAGAGCACTGGTCTTGTAAACCAGGGGTCGTGAGTTCAATTCTCACTGGGGCCTTGATTTTGACTCTACCCTCTGTGACATTCATCTGAAACTTTACACAGTGCTGCAAAGGGTGGGAGTAACAATTTGCTGATTCTGTCCTGGGCTGCCCATCATGATTTAAAAAGTGCTGAAACTAGAGACAGGAGTAGCAGAGGTCATGTAATCCAGTGATGCATGTTGAAAGAATAACAACATTAACTTGAACTTTTCCTTATATTAACTGTAACTCAGTAAAAAAAAAAATTGTTGCGTGTTGCGTGTTGCGTATATATTTTTGTTCAGTATAGTAAATAATGTCTACTTCTGAGAAAGTATTAAAACTTCTTAAGGATAGGGGGCAGTATTCTGAATTTCTGCCTGACTGACGTGCCCAAAGTAAACTGCCTGTTATTCAGGCCCAGAAGCTAGGAAATGCATATAATTGGTAGAATTTGATGGAAAACACTTTGAATTTTCTAAACGGTTAAAATAATGTTTGTGAGTATAACAGAATTCATATGGCAGGCGAAAACCCAAGGAAAAACCATCCAGAAATCGTTTTATTTTTTGGCGCTAAGAAGCCTTTCCAATGCAAGTCTATGGGTCTGTATATAAAAATTCCTCCCAGATTGCTGTACCTATGGATTCTAATAGATGTCAACAGTCTTTAAACAGGGTTTCAGGCTTGTTTGTTGAAATACGAACAAGTAATAGTAGTTTTTCCCAAGGGAGCTCAACAGGAAAAGTAGGCTTTTGGCGCCCATGAATGAGGGTGCGCTCTTCGTTATTTTCCTTTCCTATTGAACACCGTTCTTTCTGTCTGGAGGTTTATCCTTTATTTACAAATTAGGGTACCTGAGGATTGAATAGAACATTGTTTGACTTGTATGAACAAAGTTTACCGGTAGCTTTTTGGATTCCTTTGTATGCATGTTGAAGGAGTGGATTACTGAAATCAATGGCGCCAACTAAACTAACTTTTTGGGATATAAAGAAGGACTTGATCAAACAAAACGCACATTCATTGTGTAGCTGGGACCCTTGGGATTGCAAACAGAGGAAGATCTTCAAAGGTAAGTGATTTATTTCATCGCTATTTGCGATTCTGTGAAGCCTGTGCTGGTTGAAAAAATATTTTGATGTGGTGCGCTGTCCTCAGATAATCACATGGTATGCTTCCGCCGTAAAGCCTTTTTGAAATCTGGCAACGCATTTGGATTAACAAGCAGTTAAGCTTTTAAATGATATGACACACTTCTATCTTCATGAATGTTTAATATTATGACTTTGTCATTTGAATTTGGCGCTCTCCAATTTCAACGGATGTTGTGGGAAAAGGGTATTACTGTCAAGAGAAGTGAAACAAGGTTGTCAACTATCGACATATCTATTTATTATGGCCATCGAAATGTTAGCTATTAAAATCAGATCCAACAATAAAATCAAGGGGATAGAAATCCGGGGCTTAAAAACAAAGGTGTCATTGTATGCTGAGGACTCATGCTTTCTTTTAAAACCACCATTTGGATCGCTGCACAGCCTCATAGACAATCTAGATCATTTCTCTAACCTCTCTGGAATACAACTGAACAATGATAAGTTCACCATTATAAAGTTGGATGGTTTTCAGAGATTGGTGGGAGGGGTTGAGGGTAGCTGAAGGGTGGGACTAAAATTCAAAATATAAAAATATGACTAATGTAAAATATACTGTGTCCCTAATATGTTTATAGTATGTATAAGCTAGAAGTAGAAGTCTAAGTATTGATGTCCATTAATTTACTCCAATTAGGGGAGGGGTGGTAGGGTTAAGGGAAAATAATATAATGGAATGTTTGTAAAAAAAATGTATGGGGGATTGGAAATGATGCAGACAGTTACATTGAAAGGACACACAATCTATCTGCAGTATTAAAGCTGATCTACCCCTAAAAATAACAAAATAGATGGTCATTAAGAGAGGAGACAATGAAAGGAGGAGAGGAGACTATTAAAGGAGAATTCTGAAGAATGATGACCACTAGACCAGACCTGCCTCTGGGTCACATAGACCTGGGAGAGTTTGTCATTAAATGTATAACAAAGGATGTCAAGGAATCTGCTTTTACTGTAGGAGCCAGACTGGGAAAGCTGCATGTTTGGTTACTTAGGTGTGTCTCTTTTTTTAACTGTATGACGGGTGTGTTCTTTATAACGTTCCAATTATTCATAAATAGCTGTATGGCTCCATAGCTCAGTGGTTAGAGCACTGGTCTTGTAAACCAGGGGTCGTGAGTTCAATTCTTACTGGGGCCTTGATTTTGACTCTACCCTCTGTGACATTCATCTGAAACTTTACACAGTGCTGCAAAGGGTGGGAGTAACAATTTGCTGATTCTGTCCTGGGCTGCCCATCATGATTTAAAAAGTGCTGAAACTAGAGACAGGAGTAGCAGAGGTCATGTAATCCAGTGATGCATGTTGAAAGAATAACAACATTAACTTGAACTTTTCCTTATATTAACTGTAACTCAGTAAAAAAAAAAATTGTTGCGTGTTGCGTGTTGCGTATATATTTTTGTTCAGTATAGTAAATAATGTCTACTTCTGAGAAAGTATTAAAACTTCTTAAGGATAGGGGGCAGTATTCTGAATTTCTGCCTGACTGACGTGCCCAAAGTAAACTGCCTGTTATTCAGGCCCAGAAGCTAGGAAATGCATATAATTGGTAGAATTTGATGGAAAACACTTTGAATTTTCTAAACGGTTAAAATAATGTTTGTGAGTATAACAGAATTCATATGGCAGGCGAAAACCCAAGGAAAAACCATCCAGAAATCGTTTTATTTTTTGGCGCTAAGAAGCCTTTCCAATGCAAGTCTATGGGTCTGTATATAAAAATTCCTCCCAGATTGCTGTACCTATGGATTCTAATAGATGTCAACAGTCTTTAAACAGGGTTTCAGGCTTGTTTGTTGAAATACGAACAAGTAATAGTAGTTTTTCCCAAGGGAGCTCAACAGGAAAAGTAGGCTTTTGGCGCCCATGAATGAGGGTGCGCTCTTCGTTATTTTCCTTTCCTATTGAACACCGTTCTTTCTGTCTGGAGGTTTATCCTTTATTTACAAATTAGGGTACCTGAGGATTGAATAGAACATTGTTTGACTTGTATGAACAAAGTTTACCGGTAGCTTTTTGGATTCCTTTGTATGCATGTTGAAGGAGTGGATTACTGAAATCAATGGCGCCAACTAAACTAACTTTTTTGGATATAAAGAAGGACTTGATCAAACAAAACGCACATTCATTGTGTAGCTGGGACCCTTGGGATTGCAAACAGAGGAAGATCTTCAAAGGTAAGTGATTTATTTCATCGCTATTTGCGATTCTGTGAAGCCTGTGCTGGTTGAAAAAATATTTTGATGTGGTGCGCTGTCCTCAGATAATCACATGGTATGCTTCCGCCGTAAAGCCTTTTTGAAATCTGGCAACGCATTTGGATTAACAAGCAGTTAAGCTTTTAAATGATATGACACACTTCTATCTTCATGAATGTTTAATATTATGACTTTGTCATTTGAATTTGGCGCTCTCCAATTTCACCGGATGTTGTGGGAAAAGGGTATTACTGTCAAGAGAAGTGAAACAAGGTTGTCAACTATCGACATATCTATTTATTATGGCCATCGAAATGTTAGCTATTAAAATCAGATCCAACAATAAAATCAAGGGGATAGAAATCCGGGGCTTAAAAACAAAGGTGTCATTGTATGCTGAGGACTCATGCTTTCTTTTAAAACCACCATTTGGATCGCTGCACAGCCTCATAGACAATCTAGATCATTTCTCTAACCTCTCTGGAATACAACTGAACAATGATAAGTTCACCATTATAAAGTTGGATGGTTTTCAGAGATTGGTGGGAGGGGTTGAGGGTAGCTGAAGGGTGGGACTAAAATTAAAAATATAAAAATATGACTAATGTAAAATATACTGTGTCCCTAATATGTTTATAGTATGTATAAGCTAGAAGTAGAAGTCTAAGTATTGATGTCCATTAATTTACTCCAATTAGGGGAGGGGTGGTAGGGTTAAGGGAAAATAATATAATGGAATGTTTGTAAAAAAAATGTATGGGGGATTGGAAATGATGCAGACAGTTACATTGAAAGGACACACAATCTATCTGCAGTATTAAAGCTGATCTACCCCTAAAAATAACAAAATAGATGGTCATTAAGAGAGGAGACAATGAAAGGAGGAGAGGAGACTATTAAAGGAGAATTCTGAAGAATGATGACCACTAGACCAGACCTGCCTCTGGGTCACATAGACCTGGGAGAGTTTGTCATTAAATGTATAACAAAGGATGTCAAGGAATCTGCTTTTACTGTAGGAGCCAGACTGGGAAAGCTGCATGTTTGGTTACTTAGGTGTGTCTCTTTTTTTAACTGTATGACGGGTGTGTTCTTTATAACGTTCCAATTATTCATAAATAGCTGTATGGCTCCATAGCTCAGTGGTTAGAGCACTGGTCTTGTAAACCAGGGGTCGTGAGTTCAATTCTCACTGGGGCCTTGATTTTGACTCTACCCTCTGTGACATTCATCTGAAACTTTACACAGTGCTGCAAAGGGTGGGAGTAACCATTTGCTGATTCTGTCCTGGGCTGCCCATCATGATTTAAAAAGTGCTGAAACTAGAGACAGGAGTAGCAGAGGTCATGTAATCCAGTGATGCATGTTGAAAGAATAACAACATTAACTTGAACTTTTCCTTATATTAACTGTAACTCAGTAAAAAAAAAAATTGTTGCGTGTTGCGTGTTGCGTATATATTTTTGTTCAGTATAGTAAATAATGTCTACTTCTGAGAAAGTATTAAAACTTCTTAAGGATAGGGGGCAGTATTCTGAATTTCTGCCTGACTGACGTGCCCAAAGTAAACAGCCTGTTATTCAGGCCCAGAAGCTAGGAAATGCATATAATTGGTAGAATTTGATGGAAAACACTTTGAATTTTCTAAACGGTTAAAATAATGTTTGTGAGTATAACAGAATTCATATGGCAGGCAGAAAACCCAAGGAAAAACCATCCAGAAATCGTTTTATTTTTTGGCGCTAAGAAGCCTTTCCAATGCAAGTCTATGGGTCTGTATATAAAAATTCCTCCCAGATTGCTGTACCTATGGATTCCACTAGATGTCAACAGTCTTTAAACAGGGTTTCAGGCTTGTTTGTTGAAATACGAACAAGTAATAGTAGTTTTTCCCAAGGGAGCTCAACAGGAAAAGTAGGCTTTTGGCGCCCATGAATGAGGGTGCGCTCTTCGTTATTTTCCTTTCCTATTGAACACCGTTCTTTCTGTCTGGAGGTTTATCCTTTATTTACAAATTAGGGTACCTGAGGATTGAATAGAACATTGTTTGACTTGTATGAACAAAGTTTACCGGTAGCTTTTTGGATTCCTTTGTATGCATGTTGAAGGAGTGGATTACTGAAATCAATGGCGCCAACTAAACTAACTTTTTGGGATATAAAGAAGGACTTGATCAAACAAAACGCACATTCATTGTGTAGCTGGGACCCTTGGGATTGCAAACAGAGGAAGATCTTCAAAGGTAAGTGATTTATTTCATCGCTATTTGCGATTCTGTGAAGCCTGTGCTGGTTGAAAAAATATTTTGATGTGGTGCGCTGTCCTCAGATAATCACATGGTATGCTTCCGCCGTAAAGCCTTTTTGAAATCTGGCAACGCATTTGGATTAACAAGCAGTTAAGCTTTTAAATGATATGACACACTTCTATCTTCATGAATGTTTAATATTATGACTTTGTCATTTGAATTTGGCGCTCTCCAATTTCACCGGATGTTGTGGGAAAAGGGTATTACTGTCAAGAGAAGTGAAACAAGGTTGTCAACTATCGACATATCTATTTATTATGGCCATCGAAATGTTAGCTATTAAAATCAGATCCAACAATAAAATCAAGGGGATAGAAATCCGGGGCTTAAAAACAAAGGTGTCATTGTATGCTGAGGACTCATGCTTTCTTTTAAAACCACCATTTGGATCGCTGCACAGCCTCATAGACAATCTAGATCATTTCTCTAACCTCCCTGGAATACAACTGAACAATGATAAGTTCACCATTATAAAGTTGGATGGTTTTCAGAGATTGGTGGGAGGGGTTGAGGGTAGCTGAAGGGTGGGACTAAAATTAAAAATATAAAAATATGACTAATGTAAAATATACTGTGTCCCTAATATGTTTATAGTATGTATAAGCTAGAAGTAGAAGTCTAAGTATTGATGTCCATTAATTTACTCCAATTAGGGGAGGGGTGGTAGGGTTAAGGGAAAATAATATAATGGAATGTTTGTAAAAAAAATGTATGGGGGATTGGAAATGATGCAGACAGTTACATTGAAAGGACACACAATCTATCTGCAGTATTAAAGCTGATCTACCCCTAAAAATAACAAAATAGATGGTCATTAAGAGAGGAGACAATGAAAGGAGGAGAGGAGACTATTAAAGGAGAATTCTGAAGAATGATGACCACTAGACCAGACCTGCCTCTGGGTCACATAGACCTGGGAGAGTTTGTCATTAAATGTATAACAAAGGATGTCAAGGAATCTGCTTTTACTGTAGGAGCCAGACTGGGAAAGCTGCATGTTTGGTTACTTAGGTGTGTCTCTTTTTTTAACTGTATGACGGGTGTGTTCTTTATAACGTTCCAATTATTCATACATAGCTGTATGGCTCCATAGCTCAGTGGTTAGAGCACTGGTCTTGTAAACCAGGGGTCGTGAGTTCAATTCTCACTGGGGCCTTGATTTTGACTCTACCCTCTGTGACATTCATCTGAAACTTTACACAGTGCTGCAAAGGGTGGGAGTAACCATTTGCCGATTCTGTCCTGGGCTGCCCATCATGATTTAAAAAGTGCTGAAACTAGAGACAGGAGTAGCAGAGGTCATGTAATCCAGTGATGCATGTTGAAAGAATAACAACATTAACTTGAACTTTTCCTTATATTAACTGTAACTCAGTAAAAAAAAAAATTGTTGCGTGTTGCGTGTTGCGTATATATTTTTGTTCAGTATAGTAAATCATGTCTACTTCTGAGAAAGTATTAAAACTTCTTAAGGATAGGGGGCAGTATTCTGAATTTCTGCCTGACTGACGTGCCCAAAATAAACAGCCTGTTATTCAGGCCCAGAAGCTAGGAAATGCATATAATTGGTAGAATTTGATGGAAAACACTTTGAATTTTCTAAACGGTTAAAATAATGTTTGTGAGTATAACAGAATTCATATGGCAGGCGAAAACCCAAGGAAAAACTATCCAGAAATCGTTTTATTTCTTGGCGCTAAGAAGCCTTTCCAATGCAAGTCTATGGGTCTGTATATAAAAATTCCTCCCAGATTGCTGTACCTATGGATTCCACTAGATGTCAACAGTCTTTAAACAGGGTTTCAGGCTTGTTTGTTGAAATACGAACAAGTAATAGTAGTTTTTCCCAAGGGAGCTCAACAGGAAAAGTAGGCTTTTGGCGCCCATGAATGAGGGTGCGCTCTTCGTTATTTTCCTTTCCTATTGAACACCGTTCTTTCTGTCTGGAGGTTTATCCTTTATTTACAAATTAGGGTACCTGAGGATTGAATAGAACATTGTTTGACTTGTATGAACAAAGTTTACCGGTAGCTTTTTGGATTCCTTTGTATGCATGTTGAAGGAGTGGATTACTGAAATCAATGGCGCCAACTAAACTAACTTTTTGGGATATAAAGAAGGACTTGATCAAACAAAACGCACATTCATTGTGTAGCTGGGACCCTTGGGATTGCAAACAGAGGAAGATCTTCAAAGGTAAGTGATTTATTTCATCGCTATTTGCGATTCTGTGAAGCCTGTGCTGGTTGAAAAAATATTTTGATGTGGTGCGCTGTCCTCAGATAATCACATGGTATGCTTCCGCCGTAAAGCCTTTTTGAAATCTGGCAACGCATTTGGATTAACAAGCAGTTAAGCTTTTAAATGATATGACACACTTCTATCTTCATGAATGTTTAATATTATGACTTTGTCATTTGAATTTGGCGCTCTCCAATTTCACCGGATGTTGTGGGAAAAGGGTATTACTGTCAAGAGAAGTGAAACAAGGTTGTCAACTATCGACATATCTATTTATTATGGCCATCGAAATGTTAGCTATTAAAATCAGATCCAACAATAAAATCAAGGGGATAGAAATCCGGGGCTTAAAAACAAAGGTGTCATTGTATGCTGAGGACTCATGCTTTCTTTTAAAACCACCATTTGGATCGCTGCACAGCCTCATAGACAATCTAGATCATTTCTCTAACCTCCCTGGAATACAACTGAACAATGATAAATCAAATCAAATCAAATCAAATTTATTTATATAGCCCTTCGTACATCAGCTGATATCTCAAAGTGCTGTACAGAAACCCAGCCTAAAACCCCAAACAGCAAGCAATGCAGGTGTAGAAGCACGGTGGCTAGGAAAAACTCCCTAGAAAAGGCCAATACCTAGGAAGAAACCTAGAGAGGAACCAGGCTATGTGGGGTGGCCAGTCCTCTTCTGGCTGTGCCGGGTGGAGATTATAACAGAACATGGCCAAGATGTTCAATGTTCATAAATGACCAGCATGGTCGAATAATAATAAGGCAGAACAGTTGAAACTAGAGCAGCAGCACAGTCAGGTGGAAGTTGAAACTGGAGCAGCAGCATGGCCAGGTAGACTGGGGACAGCAAGGAGTAATCATGTCAGGTAGTCCTGGGGCATGGTCCTAGGGCTCAGGTCAGTTGAAACTGGAACAGCAGCATGGCCAGGTGGACTGGGGACAGCAAGGAGTCATCATGTCAGGTAGTCCTGGGGCATGGTCCTAGGGCTCAGGTCCTCCGAGAGAGAGAAAGAAAGAGAGAAGGAGAGAATTAGAGAACGCACACTTAGATTCACACAGGACACCGAATAGGACAGGAGAAGTACTCCAGATATAACAAACTGACCCCAGCCCCCCGACACATAAACTACTGCAGCATAAATACTGGAGGCTGAGACAGGAGGGGTCAGGAGACACTGTGGCCCCATCCGAGGACACCCCCGGACAGGGCCAAACAGGAAGGATATAACCCCACCCACTTTGCCAAAGCACAGCCCCCACACCACTAGAGGGATATCTTCAACCACCAACTTAACATCCTGAGACAAGGCTGAGTATAGCCCACAAAGATCTCCGCCACGGCACAACCCAAGGGGGGGGCGCCAACCCAGACAGGATGACCACAACAGTGAATCAACCCACTCAGGTGACGCACCCCCTCCAGGGACGGCATGAGAGAGCCCCAGCAAGCCAGTGACTCAGCCCCTGTAATAGGGTTAGAGGCAGAGAATCCCAGTGGAAAGAGGGGAACCGGCCAGGCAGAGACAGCAAGGGCGGTTCGTTGCTCCAGAGCCTTTCCGTTCACCTTCCCACTCCTGGGCCAGACTACACTCAATCATATGACCCACTGAAGAGATGAGTCTTCAGTAAAGACTTAAAGGTTGAGACCGAGTTTGCGTCTCTGACATGGGTAGGCAGACCGTTCCATAAAAATGGAGCTCTATAGGAGAAAGCCCTGCCTCCAGCTGTTTGCTTAGAAATTCTAGGGACAATTAGGAGGCCTGCGTCTTGTGACCGTAGCGTACGTATAGGTATGTACGGCAGGACCAAATCAGAGAGATAGGTAGGAGCAAGCCCATGTAATGCTTTGTAGGTTAGCAGTAAAACCTTGAAATCAGCCCTTGCTTTGACAGGAAGCCAGTGTAGAGAGGCTAGCACTGGAGTAATATGATCAAATTTTTTGGTTCTAGTCAGGATTCTAGCAGCCGTATTTAGCACTAACTGAAGTTTATTTAGTGCTTTATCCGGGTAGCCGGAAAATAGAGCATTGCAGTAGTCTAACCTAGAAGTGACAAAAGCATGGATTAATTTTTCTGCATCATTTTTGGACAGAAAGTTTAAGATTTTTGCAATGTTACGTAGATGGAAAAAAGCTGTCCTCGAAATGGTCTTGATATGTTCTTCAAAAGAGAGATCAGGGTCCAGAGTAACGCCGAGGTCCTTCACAGTTTTATTTGAGACGACTGTACAACCATTAAGATTAATTGTCAGATTCAACAGAAGATCTCTTTGTTTCTTGGGACCTAGAACAAGCATCTCTGTTTTGTCCGAGTTTAATAGTAGAAAGTTTGCAGCCATCCACTTCCTTATGTCTGAAACACATGCTTCTAGCGAGGGCAATTTGGGGCTTCACCATGTTTCATTGAAATGTACAGCTGTGTGTCATCCGCATAGCAGTGAAAGTTTACATTATGTTTCGAATAACATCCCCAAGAGGTAAAATATATAGTTGAAAACAATAGTGGTCCTAAAACGGAACCTTGAGGAACACCGAAATTTACAGTTGATTTGTCAGAGGACAAACCATTCACAGAGACAAACTGATATCTTTCCGACAGATAAGATCTAAACCAGGCCAGAACATGTGATGATTAAGTTCACCATTATAAAGTGGGATGGTTTTCAGAGATTGGTGGGAGGGGTTGAGGGTAGCTGAAGGGTGGGACTAAAATTAAAAATATAAAAATATGACTAATGTAAAATATACTGTGTCCCTAATATGTTTATAGTATGTATAAGCTAGAAGTAGAAGTCTAAGTATTGATGTCCATTAATTTACTCCAATTAGGGAGGGGTGGTAGGGTTAAGGGAAAATAATATAATGGAATGTTTGTAAAAAAAATGTATGGGGGATTGGAAATGATGCAGACAGTTACATTGAAAGGACACACAATCTATCTGCAGTATTAAAGCTGATCTACCCCTAAAAATAACAAAATAGATGGTCATTAAGAGAGGAGACAATGAAAGGAGGAGAGGAGACTATTAAGGAGAATTCTGAAGAATGATGACCACTAGACCAGACCTGCCTCTGGGTCACATAGACCTGGGAGAGTTTGTCATTAAATGTATAACAAAGGATGTCAAGGAACTGCTTTTACTGTAGGAGCCAGACTGGGAAAGCTGCATGTTTGGATACTTAGGTGTGTCTCTTTTTTTAACTGTATGACGGGTGTGTTCTTTATAACGTTCTTAATTCATACATAGCTGTATGGCTCCATAGCTCAGTGGTTAGAGCACTGGTCTTGTAACCAGGGGTCGTGAGTTCATTCTCACTGGGGCCTTGATTTTGACTCTACCCTCTGTGACATTCATCTGAAACTTTTACCCAGTGCTGCAAAGGGTGGATAACCATTTGCCGATTCTGTCCTGGGCTGCCCATCATGATTTAAAAGTGCTGAAACTAGAGACAGGAGTAGCAGAGGTCATGTAATCCAGTGATGCATGTTGAAAGAATAACAACATTAACTTGAACTTTTCCTTATATTAACTGTAACTCAGTAAAAAAAAAAAAAATTGTAGTGTTGCATGTTGCGTATATATTTTTGTTCAGTATAGTAAATAATGTCTACTTCTGAGAAAGTATTAAAACTTCTTAAGGATAGGGGGCAGTATTCTGAATTTCTGCCTGACTGACGTGCCCAAAGTAAACAGCCTGTTATTCAGGCCCAGAAGCTAGGAAATGCATATAATTGGTAGAATTTGATGGAAACACTTTGAATTTTTCTAACGGTTAAATAATTTTTGTGAGTATAACAGAATTCATATGGCAGGCGAAAACCCAAGGAAAAACCATCCAGAAATCGTTTTATGTTTTTGGCGCTAAGAAGCCTTTCCAATGCAAGTCTATGGGTCTGTATATAAAAATTCCTCCCAGATTGCTGTACCTATGATTCCACTAGATGTCAACAGTCTTTAAACAGGGTTTTCAGGCTTGTTTGTTGAAATACGAACAAGTAATAGTAGTTTTTCCCAAGGGAGCTCAACAGAAAAGTAGGCTTTTGGCGCCCATGAATGAGGGTGCGCGCTTCGTTATTTTCCTTTCCTATTGAACACCGTTCTTCTGTCTGGAGGTTTATCCTTTATTTACAAATTAGGGTACCTGAGGATTGAATAGAACATTGTTTTGACTTGGTATGAACAAAGTTTACCGGTAGCTTTTT